>NW_011889139.1:1691505-1702801 GCF_000151845.1 Pteropus vampyrus
TCAAAAAAGGATACTGGGCTAAGAAAATCTTCACATATAGCTTGTATGAACGTATGTGAAAAAATGAAGAAGAAACAGCAACAGCTAGTCATCTTACCTGATTTATACAATGAAAACTCAACATCAGAAAAAAAAAAAACTAGGGAAATTCAATTACCGTAATCTTAATATAATCTTAATTACCATGATCTATTTTATTGTAAAGTGAGATAAATGTACAATATAATCACCACTTAAATACAATTTGCTCTATCACATTAAATTTATAGTGAACAGTTCTCTATAACATTCTAGAGAGACACAAAATATCAACAACATCAGATCCTGAAATTCAAATAATGTTTTACTCAAATAGAATTATTTCATCAACACAGATATTTCATTGCATTCTCAAAATACTTCTCTGCCCAGAATCCCATTCTGGCACTTGCAGCTTTTGTTTCCTTTCCTGCTTTTGCAAATTATGGCTCATGGCTATTTAAATGTACACTATTCATTAGGTAGTACTCTAAATGCCCTTTTTATTTTCCAAGCAGAGGATGAAGCATACACACAAGAGCCTTCCTTCACTACTTTACATTCTACCCTGACATCTGGGTAATGCTGCCACTTTCCATTTCTAATTGTGCTGAAGCTTTTACTGAAGGGGTGGAGGTCTAAATCAGGGCAGACTCTAACAAAGCAGATTCTCCTATGAGCAAGGAACCTGTTGTGCACAGTGCCACATTCTGACAGCTAAGAGCACACATTTCAGTGGTTGCTTTTTATCCATTGGTCAGAGATTGATATAGATACAATCACAACCCAAACCAAAGAGCATAGAGTGTAAAAAGGACTTAGAAAAACAAACCTTAAAACAAACACATCTAGGTGTTTTATAATCTCTTATTCAAACTGCATTTAAGGCAACGTAGGGTAAAAAATTAGGATTTCCATCACTTTGTCTTTCCAGCTCTTACAATTTTGCTTAACTTTTATAATTATAGGGCCAATCACTGCCTTGGAGGTAGAAGTAAGGGGACTCACAGGGAGAAACTATTGTATAGGCTGTTTGCATGAACAGAAAGCCATATCTAAGTTACCTTCCCATGGCCACCTGATCATTGGGATCCAATGAGCTGGTCTTCCGTTCTATGAGTTCTCGAAGAAGCTAGAGGAAAAAGGAAAGCAACTGATTTATTTATCATCTCCCAGCACTAACTAACTTTAAAAGGGCACAGTAGGAATTCTGAATGGCATAGTGACAGCTCTAAAACTACAATCAATAAGAGACAACCCAGTGGCAAGAGCATGACTGAATTCTCATTAACCCTTTCATATTTATATATCTTTAAAAAGGTGGCTATAGCAATAGCTGGGAACAGGAGTCCATTTGGAAGACTTATTGTACTGCAGTTCATTTCAAATGGATCAATGAATGTGCAACATTCCCTTCATTGTTTTTATGATTAGTTTTGTCCACCTCATCGATATCAATGGAGAATCTTTAAAAGGTCAGGTGGGAAGGGCTGTGTGGCAAAAAGGAAAATACATCAGCTTCTCACCAATAGGATAATGGTACATGGTTAACTTCTGACCTATAACCTCCAGCAATCAAAAGGTCTTCCTCAGGCAAAAGCCTTTATTATATATAATTAAAAGTGTGGACTTCATTCTCTTGCTTTCCATAGCTGGTATTCTAACATGCTGACTATTAAGTGATTTCACCATATATGACACTGACACATTCACAGCCACAATAATTTTGAGAGGGAGCCTAAAGAAAGCCATATGTGCCTACTGCAAA
This sequence comes from Pteropus vampyrus, assembly GCF_000151845.1. Taxonomy (NCBI): domain Eukaryota; kingdom Metazoa; phylum Chordata; class Mammalia; order Chiroptera; family Pteropodidae; genus Pteropus; species Pteropus vampyrus. The sequence continues at coordinate 1,693,292 of NW_011889139.1, forward strand.
TACAACACATAGAACCAGTCTCCCATCTTATACAATTAACTCCATGAGAACTCTAAACTACTGTCCTACTCTCCGCTTAATACTGGGTAGTCCACTGCATGTAATCAAAGTCTAAATCTATATCTTTCACACAGATGTAAGAATCTGCATTGGATCTTAAAGTCCTAGGTGAAGAGAAGCAATGGATTTAAAAGTTAAACATTAAAAAAGGAGACATTCAAATTACAATAATAAAATGACATATCTCTCCTATATAAGTGCTATATACAAGAAAATAGCAAGAGATAAAAATTTCAAAAATCTTCTGAGAGAAATCTACGAGAAGATACCAAAATAAACTAGTTCTTGCTAATCATCTGTCTATAATACAGGTTTGACTTTAAAATTTGTTATTTCACAAAAATAAATGTTTTGTAGGTAAGGCATGGTAGCAATATAAATATTTCACCAAGTTAAATAGCTGAAGTCTTTGGGAGAAGCAGGAGGAGGAATAAATTCCTATGAAAGTATTTCATTCTCTCATTTTCATTTGTTTACGTAAGTAGGCACTGGAAGAAGGAAAACAAATTTATAAAAATATGAATTTCCATATAAGATGAATCTTTATTGCAAAAGGGAAAAGGATATCTCAATTGCAATTAAAAAACTGCCTGTGATGTTTTTTCATTTGCTTATTTTGGACATCATTACTACAGCAATTACATTTAAAAATGTGGGGACCAGAGGCCACTGGTTTATTATCACTAGAAAACAGCAAGCTATTTCTTTACCCTGTTTATCTGATTGATTCCCAACATCTTTCTGGCAGCCAATCTATCAGTTTATCTCTCCTACTTCATCACAGTCACTTCTGGCAGCTAAATACAAGATCCAAATCCAGTGTTACACAGACATACGACACAGTAAACCTATGTAACACTGCTACTCTGTAAACAGCTGCCCTTAAGGCTAAGCAAAAATGGGCTTCTGGTCCCTAGTCAATATGCTGTCAAAAGCAAGGTTGGGGTGGAAGGAAGGGAGGAGAGGTTAGTAATAAAAAAAAATTTTAGAATAAAAAGAGAAGAAAAAGAAGAGAAAGAAAACATAAAAAGGAAGAAAAATGAAATGACTGCATCTCACTGCCTTTACCTTGTTCCAGCCACATGAGAGATTACAACAACTACTCCTGGTTTTCCTAATTGTCTCTGATCCCTTGAGACTGGGGCCATCATGGCCACTGGGGGCAACTGCGCATGGAAGGCTGCCCCAGCACAAAAGGGGTGATCCTCTGGAAGAAAGCCCCATATGCCCTTCCCGAAGGCTGAAAATTGGAGCAGCACAACTGCAGTGGATCTATTTCACTTGCAGTGGCCTCTGCAATTCAGAGTTGGTACAGCATTTATTTTGAAGCGCTCTGTGTACTTCACATATTCTGGATTACATTTTTGCTACCCAAGTGCCTTGCACAGATCTTCTTATTTATTCGTGATTAGGAAGATGGTTTTCTTGCTCTGTCTGGCTGAGTATAGTTTATTCAGTACAATGTTTCAGAAAATCCTGCAGTATGCAAGGTAGGAATAAGAGAGTAGCAAGAAAATACAAGAAAACCATTCCTATTACTATTTCTCACAGCTATCACTATCACCATGTTTAAATTTAGTTAGGAAACTGCCTTCAAAACAGTTGATGAAAAAATGAAGCTTTGGGGATATTGCTAAAGAATTTAATTCAATTTTTATAGCTTACCTTTAAAAACAAACTTTTCCATTAAAATTCAGGTTTCTGTTCCAGTTATTGGAGCTTTTAATTTTGACAATGATATCACAGTATTTGAAATTTTCTATGTGACTGAGAAAATGGAGAGATGTATAAAATATTCTTGTTCTAGTCTGTTATAATTCTCCAAAGAGTTAACTCGGAAAAGCTTGATTATTTCTCTAGTTCTAGAGGAAAATCATAGATGTCATTAGGTTTCCAGGTCAGCCCACAAAAACCTATTTAACCCATAACAACATACATGAGGAATAGCACTGCTAGTACTATTCAGCATCTAATCAGCGTTTATAATACTTTGCCAGGAAAAATGCATGCCAGAATCAGTTAAAAATGGCAGATTGAACACATTAGTTTATTTCTTCTCTCTTCTCAACTTCTCTAAAAGACAACAGAGGAAAAAAATAAATGTATTAATCCACAAGAAAGAAGAGAAAGGGAAAGCTAATGAGAGCATATTTTCATAAAATTTTCAGACAGTCAGGTGATGGAAGAATGAAAGGAAGTTATCACTCAAGTGCCCAGAGGGGATAAAAGTGAAGGTGGAGCTAATTAGGCCTCGCATAATCCCCATGAGAGTGAACTCTTGGGGTAGCAGTTACCATGAAAGGTAGAGAAGGGGGAGGGGACAGAACTACTGGGCCTTCTCCATTATTCCACACAGCCAAGTGACTAACCCCCTCTACCACCTCCTCTCACCTGGTGGAGGGTGGTAGAGAAGTTTAATTCTCTGAAAAAACTGAGCTACAGAAGCTCTGGACTGAGAAATATGAGGCACAGAAGGCTGGGATGAGGTAAAAAGGAAAGATGCTATGCTAATATCTGGGACCTTCTGCCTCCTCCCCCAGCCCTATGCACAGAATGCTAGCACCCAGATATAAAGCTGCCTAGATAGGAGAGCAAAGGAGTCTTTTCTGGAGAAATGGCATGGTCGATCCCCCCTCTTCCCAGAAAATAAAATTTCCAAGTTCTGGCATTTGAGAGCATTCCAGTCAAGAGAGGTAAGTTCACAACAAAATTGTAAAGGAGCCAAAAAACTCTGCTCAGGTTTTAGAGATACCTTCGAATGCCTTACTCTTAATATGAAGAGACAGTTAAAGATCACCAGCATCTGTGGAAAGCCTCAGACATAGACCAAAACAAATAGAAAAAAAAAAGGGCTCAAGAAAGTAATGCAGAAAATAAATCTTGGACAAACAGAATGAAGGAAAGGAGAAGGGAAGGAGGGAAGAACTGAGGAAAAACATCCTCAGAGAAGAGAAAGAAGATATACTTCCATAAGAACTGGATGCTCTAAGAGTAAAACAAAGAGTTAAACAAAAAATAGGAAAATAAACTTCAATAGAACTAAAAGATAAATGTATGAAAATCAGATATAAAACGAAAAGGCAAAAAGATAACATCCTCTTGGCTTGAGAGAAAAGAAAAAAATTTAGAAGGCAACCCAGAATGTCAAACATCTAACAAAGGCTGGGACATTATTAAAGAAATAATAATGAAAATTTCCTCAAATTGAAGGACAGCAGTGAGCCTAAAAGGATCTAGTACAATGAACAAAAAAGACCTTTCCCAAGACACATCATCATGAAATGTGGAACACTAGATGTAAAGAGAAGATCCTAAACGATTAGAGAAAAAATAGGTCACATATAAAGAGGGAAACCGCATGTCCTAGTTTGCCCCAGAGTCCCGGTTTATACCTGTTGTCCCAGTATTCTTTCAGGCAAGCACCTCAAGTGTCCCAGTTTTGACAATAAATTATTGTCACTCTATCTATTAAGGAATGAAAATCTAAATGGGATTAGACATCTCAATAGCAATAGCAGATACCAGAGGACGGCTGAGCAATGCTTTCAAAATTCTGAGGAAAATGACTTTCAACCTCAAATTCCATGCACAGCCAAATATTAACCAAGTATGAGAGTTACATGAAGACATTTTCACACATGCAAGGACTCAACAATTTACTTTCCACACACTCCTTCACAGGAAGACGTGCTTCAGTAAAATGAGAGCATACAGCAAGGAGAAAGACATGAGATGTTAGAAAACAGGTCTAACTCAGGAAAGAAGCAAAGGCAAGTCCCAAGACTACAGATGGCAGAGGCCCAGAAAGGAACAGAGTCCAAGGAACTCTAGAAGGGAGTCCTCCAGAGGAAATATCAGAGGGAGGGGAAAGTGATAGGTTTTATATATATGTGCGTGTGTATATATACACACACACACACACACACACACACACACACACACATATATACACACACACACACACACACACACACACACACACACACACACATATTTTTTTTTCCCCAAGGCATTTTGAGTATGTGGGAAGAAAAATACCAAGAGATACATAGAAAACTAAGCAAATCCTTTTTTAAAAAGGCATTATTAGCTCTAGGAAAAAATAAATTTGTAAGAAATATAATCATAGTATATTACTTGTGAACAACATCTATATAGTCATAATATTGTAAATACTCTTTTTTCACAAAACGGTGACAATAAGTACACCAGAATGGAGAACTAAAGTGTAGAGAGAGGGAGTATAGGAAAGTGAGGGCCTCACTACCATAATGGGAAGTCAAGAGATGATTTGATAAATGATTGAAGTTGATAATTCAACAGTAGTATAAATTATTTTATTTAAAAATATGCAAGTAATTAGAAAAAACTAAAAGTATGGGAAGTTTCTACCCTTCAGGACTTCTTAGCACCACAGAATTACATTTCTTAGGTAATGGAGAACCCAAGAAGAATTTGTCACTATTTATTTAGCAATGTCCAGAGAAAAAGAGTATAAATGTTTTTGAAAAATCTTCCCAGACTGCAAATTCACACTGAGAAATTTTACCATTCCTACAAAGGAAAAAAAAGACAGGAGGATCACAGATATACCAATTAAAACTCTTATCAATATTTTTCTGTTTCCTAAACATGGCAACACACTAGAAATAGTACTAATAATATTTATTTTGATTTGCTGCAGATAATGCCAAATAACTGTTAACAGCTCTACTGAGATATAATTCACTTACCATACAATTCACCCATTCAAAATTCATATAATTTTCATCACATTTAATTTTAGAACACTGTCATCCCACCTAAAAGAAACCCCATAGCTATTAGCTTGTATCCCCAGGATACTCCAGACACATACCCCCATGGCCCTAAGCAACCACTAATCTTTTTGTCTTTATTATATGTCCATTCTAGACATTTCAGATAAATTGGATATAATATATGGCCTTTTATGACTGGCTTCTGTCACTTAACATGTTTTCAAGGTTCATCCATGTTGCAGCATACGTCAGTACTTCATTACTTTTTATGGCTGAATAATATTCCATTGTATGAATTATACCGTATTTTTTATTCATTGATCAGTTGAAGGACATATGAGTCGTTTTTACTTCATGGCTATTATGAATAATGCTGCTATAGGCATTCATTACAAATTCTCGTGTGAACATATTTTTCATTTCTCCTGGGTATATACCTAGGAGTGGAATAGCTCAGTCATATAGTTACTCTATATTTAAAATTTTGAGGAACTGCCTGACTGTTTTCCAAAGAAGCTGCACCAGTTTATATTCCCACCACTAGTGTTTGAGAGGTCCAATTTTTCTGCATCCTTGCCAGCACTGCTATTCTCTGACTTTTTGATTATAGCATCCTAAAGAGTATAAAGTATCTCACTGTGGTTTTGATTTGCATTTCTCTGAGGGCTAACGAGGCTGAGCATCTTCCTGTGCTTACTGCCCATGTGCGTACCTTCTTTAGAGAAATGTCTAATCAGTTAAATGTGTAAATGCTTTACACATTTTTTAACTAGGTTGTCTTTTTATTACTCAGTTGTAAGAGTACTTTATATATTCTAGATACCAGTACTTTAACAACTCCCATTCTGTGGGTTGTCTTTTCCCTTTCTTGATGGCATGATTTGCAGTAGAAGTTTTAAATTCTGATACAGCTCAATTTTTTTTCTTTTGTCATTTGTGCTTCTGGTATTCTATCTAAGAAACCACTGCCTCGACCAAGAACATAAAGATTTACTCCTGTTTATTCTAAAAGTTTTATAGTTTTAGCTCTTATATTTAGATCTATTATCCATTTTGAGTTATTTCTGTGTATGGTGTGAGGTACGAGTCCAACTTCATGCTTTTGCATGTGGATATTCAATTGCACCATTTGCTGAAAGACTATTTCTTCCCCCATTGAATTGTTTTGGCACCCTTGTCTAAGAGCCTAGTAATTTTTAAAGCATTTGGTTTTATGGCCACATTATTCCCTGGATTTCTGAATTTGTGACCCACAGTTATTGATTCTTACCTCTCAGGCTTCCATGATTCATAGCCACAGATGCTTGAAATGGAAAAAAGCTTGGGGCAATCCTCCATTTAACTTACTTAGACTTGCTGAGTCAGGATTTTTCAAACTCCCTCCCCAATACATAGCGAGCATGTGAAAGAAGTGCAATCAAATCCTCTCACATGTGTTTCTATCCCTCTGTCATTGAAAGATACAAAAAGCATACTCACAAGGCTTGGGTTTACTCTTTCCTCAGCTTCCTTTCTAGTTTCCACAAGAATTCTTAGTGAAAATGTATCTATTTCTGCTCTGCCTTCTGCTTTACCACCTCTTTTGTTTGTTCTCAGCTTTCCAGCCTTTCAAATTATCCCCAAAAAGAGTCATGTGCAATTTCTATACACTATATTTGAAATATACAAAAACTAAATCCACATAATTTCAAATAGCTAGGAAGAAATTACTGTACATGTCTTTAGTATAAAATTGTCACAAAAATAACCCACTCCCATAGGTAACTATTTTTTGTTTCCTTTCCACATTGCCCACTCACTCCTCAAACAATTCTATACCACTATAACATTTCTGTCTCCATTATTCTACTGAAATAACTCATGTCAAGAACTCGAGATCTTCATGTCTAATGGACATCTGTCATGACTCATCTTACTAGACTTCCTGAAGCAGCAAGTGACACTGGACATTCTCATTTTCCTAAAACATTCTTTTCTTGGAATCTTTGAGGCACCTCCCTTGTTTTAGTCCATATTCAGCCAGCTCTTCTACCCAAACATTAAATGCTAACATTCCTCAAGGCTCACTTCCAAGCTTCTTCTTCTCACTTCATATGCCTTCCCTATGAGGTTTATTCTACTCTCAAGGCTTCAATGACCTAAGAGTTATCCCTGGGATTTCTTTTCCCTTAAGCTCAATACCTAATCCATCTCCAAGCCTTATATATATAATCCACTAATTCATGAATCTGTCTACTCTATATCTTCACTGCCTATACCCTATTTAGTATAGACTATTACTTTCTTCATTAATTCAATATTTATTGAGCACTAGGAAAACAATGAGGAATAATAAAACTGGCATGGTCTCAACTGCATCAGTATAATTTCCTTACATTTGCTCTTGCCCCTTCTCCATTTTGCTCTCATTATAGTCAAAGTAATATTTTCAAAATTCAAATGTGTCCGAAGATAAAATTCTTATTGCAGTCTAAAGGCCCAACACAATCTGGCAGCTATCTATCTCTCTGGCCTAGCCTTCTACCTCTATGCTCTGGTCCTACCAGCATTTTCTCTATACCTGAAATGCTCCCAGGCTCACTCCAACCATGGAGCCCTTTTTTGCACATGCACTGCCGGGAACATGCAATAACTATTTACCTGCTTACATCCCACCTCCTTCTCTCCTCATTCATTAAATCTCAGCTTAGTCATCTCTTCCTCAGAGAAATCTTTCTTACATGTACTCCTCAACACAAATACTCATTATGTATTTGTTGTACTTAAATTTTATTAGTGAATCACTAAAATTAAAGTCTACTTCCTCCACTAGCCGACCATATGCTTCACAGAGAACAGAAGATATATATTTGACTGTGCTCATTCTCCCTGTACTGGCCTGTTGAAGGAGCTCAATAAATATATACACAGATAGGGAAAAAAATTGTTTCTAGGAGAAAATACCAAATTTTTGTTTACTTTATCATACTCACGCACACTCCCTGTCAGTGTTTTAAACAAAAGAAATACTATATAAACCATGATTCTAATCCAGAGTACAACTATCTACCAAAGCAACTAAAGAACCTACTTGTTTTTGTCATTAAATTTTCAGCAATTCTTCTTCCCCAAACAATATTTTCTTTCTCACACATCTTAGACAGGGCCTAGAGAACAGGGTGGTTTAAGTGGGTGAGATTTACCTTTTTTTTCACCTATTCCATTATTTTTATTTAGGATAATACCTCCTTCTAAAACTCATAAAACACATTGCTCCTTTACATATGTTGTGTCTCCAGCAAACACAAATGCACACATACACATTCCCCATCTCTCCTTTTTTTAAATTAATTTTTTATGGTGACATTGGTTAACAAAATCCAGTAAGTTTCAGCTGTACACTTTAACAGTAAGGCATATACATAGTTACACTGTGTGTTTGTTCACCTCCATATTTAGATTTCTTTCTGTCACCACATATTTGACTCCTTTACCCCGTTTACCTCCCTCCTCCTCCTACCCTCTAGTAACCACTAGTCTATAGTCCATGTCCATGAGTCTCTGCTTGTTTGTCCTGTTCATTTGTTTACCCCTTTTTTAACCATCCCAAGAGTACCCACATTTAAAAATAAATAAATGAAAATTTAATCCAAAAAAAATGAAAAGATCTTAAAACACTTCTCATTCTTTTACTGTTAAAATGATGTAGATCTATCCTCTCTCGGGTCTTATTTCGCGAAGAAAAAAGTTGGCTCTTCTCAGGGAAAGGAGAGAGGAAACAAATCTTTTGTGTTTCCTCTAACCCCACTCCCATACCCTGACCCTTTCTGTAGTAGCTCTGAGTTGGTCCTTTTATTGCCAAAAAGGTGTCTTGACATTTTTGTAATAAAGATCTGAATTAATTCTAATACAGTGTTTTCTATTTAAATATCTCTTATCTGTGAAATAGATTTGTCGAATCTTAGTTGTAGGATTCCTTCTCCCATTTTCTAAGATCTAATGCTTCTAGAGATGAACTTTCAATTATATGAGTATGTGTGCTGCACGGTTCAACACAAGTATAAATATCTACTGAGTCAGTATAATGCCATACAAGCTTTCGAATCTGACATATCTGGGTTTTGAGTTCCAGCTATGCCCTTACTAGCTATGTGATTTCCGACAAGTTATTTTACCTCTGAGATTCAGTTTCCTCATCCATAAAGTGGTAATAATTGTACCTCACACAACTGATTTGAGACTTTAAAGGATGAAAAGAGAAAAGTATTTAGTAAAATGTCAATAAACAGAAATATTATCAACATCAGGTAATAATACTCACAGATAATCCTCAAACCCCATTTGGGACAAAAAAATTCAACATCTTCTATAGCTAAATCACCACAGCCACAAACAATGAACGAGTACAATAATTCAATTTTCCTTTCTACTGATTTTCAACAGTAGATAACAAATAAGATCTGAAATGAAGAAAAGCAGAATAGAAGAAAATGTAAAAAGCATAGGAAAGTCACATAAATAGTAAGTCAGTACTTGAAAAATATGCGATTATTTGCAGTATTTTCCCAAACCAGACCATGATAAATTGGAGCAAAAGTGATCTTTTCCATTATCGTGTATTCTATTTGAAGAACTGCTATTCCCTTTCCATGACCTGGAACTACCCCCACCAACTGCTGATCACACAATTCCCTCTATCTAGAAGCCTTCC
>NW_011889139.1:1702851-1723284 GCF_000151845.1 Pteropus vampyrus
ATAAACAGAAATATTATCAACATCAGGTAATAATACTCACAGATAATCCTCAAACCCCATTTGGGACAAAAAAATTCAACATCTTCTATAGCTAAATCACCACAGCCACAAACAATGAACGAGTACAATAATTCAATTTTCCTTTCTACTGATTTTCAACAGTAGATAACAAATAAGATCTGAAATGAAGAAAAGCAGAATAGAAGAAAATGTAAAAAGCATAGGAAAGTCACATAAAGAGTAAGTCAGTACTTGAAAAATATGCGATTATTTGCAGTATTTTCCCAAACCAGACCATGATAAATTGGAGCAAAAGTGATCTTTTCCATTATCGTGTATTCTATTTGAAGAACTGCTATTCCCTTTCCATGACCTGGAACTACCCCCACCAACTGCTGATCACACAATTCCCTCTATCTAGAAGCCTTCCCCTTCAATCTCATCCTATCTAAAATCCTATCTATCCTTCTTTGAAGGCCTAGATCAAATGCCATCTCCTCCTCTATGCAGCCTTCTCTAATTCCTGTAAATTGTTATTAATTTTCCCTCTCAGGAATTCTTCAATACCCCCTCATCAAGCCTTCTAGTTGTTTATGATTATGTCATCTCTTTTGATTGGCTGTAAGCTTCTTGAGGGCAAGTAATAGTGTGAATCAAATTGTCATACAAATTGTCACATAAAACTCTTCACACTGCCTTACACATGGTGATTATTCAATATTTGTAAAACGGAAGAATTAAGCAGCAACAAGCAGTCTTCTAGATCTTGTGATCAAGTAAAGCATTCAACTTTTGCAATGGCAAGGACAATATGTACAAGAAAAATATCATAGGGAACAATAAAGGTAAGTCAGGATGTGTGAATAAAATCCAAGCGCATCCTGATACTGAAGTTGCAAATAACCCACCTCTGGTTACTAAAATAAGAAAACGGATAGCTAGAGGCTACCACTGAAAAAGTCAGCCTAACTCTGCCTCACTGCCTTTGGTCTTTAAGGATTTGATTAGTTTTTCCACTGTCTGATTCAGCCTCTACTCCAGAGCTAGAGCTAAGGCCTATGATTTGGAAGGAATGATAAATTCATTCACTGAACAAAGTAACGCTGTTTTCTCAGAACAAGTTCTAAAATATTTCAAAGGCTATAATATTTTACTAGGTTTAGCCACTTGGGTTAAAATTTATTAGTCAAAACAGAAAACTTTCTCATCAGATCCCATATATTCTATTACACATGATATGTAATATCTCCCAATGTCTAATTATAAACTAGAAGTGTAAGTAAATCACTCTCAGTATTAGGCCCTGATGTGTGAAGACAGAATTGGGCAATGAGAATACTAAGGAACTTTTTTTTTGCCAATTTGCTTTTCCTTTCTTTTTCCTACAAATTAAAAGAATTTTACAAGGACTAAGTGCATTAAGCCATTCTTCCCAGTCCAAACTAAAAATAACAATGTACAGAAAATGCTTTTTCAGAATTTCAACAGTCTCCATTCCCAGTATTCTGCCCCCTAGTCACCAGACAGATGTTCTGGGGTTTTATCTTTTTTTTTTTTCCTATCAATAATAAAGGTGAGGAGAAGGGTTATATATCCTTTGGGACACCAGCTCAATCTCTATTTCTGGGCACTCTTTGGCAATGTTTCTTTTAATGATGCTGTACAATATATCATTTATATTAAAAGAATAAAGTCATTCAGAACTAGAGACGATTTTACTAAAAAGGATTCACAAGAAAGGAACCAAAAGGGTTATACTAACTTGTATTCTGTAATTATGTCCTTTAAGGATTAAAAGCCCAGCTGAAACATACCTCAACCTGTCTTTCTAGCATTCTCTCTCTAGCATTCAGACTCCAATAATTCTTCAGCCCCTCCAAAATCAATAACCCATTGATCATGCCACCTTTTCAGCATCACTACTCCTCTCCTCATGTGCTCGCTTCCCTCCTTACTCAGGTGGATTCGATCCCATAATCTGTCAGGATAATTACTCCTGGTATGCATCCTCAACTCTTTTGCATGCCTTCTATCATACAGATCCACAATTCCTTGGGGACTGATGTATCTTAGAATTTAGAATTTTTAGGATTTTAGAAAGATAATAGAGTACACATACCATAAATGCCCCAGCAGAGCCTGGAGCAGCCCCCCAAAGTCAAACACATTAAATTTTCTGCAACAAAACATATGACTATTCTCACTCAGTGGGATAAATAAAGCCTTATAGATTTGTACAGCTTCATGATCATTCAGATCAGATGCCGCCACCACAATGGTTTGCTGAACTTACCAAAACAAACACAACACTAAGTTTTCAGAACTTTTTAAATTTCAGAATTGCATATAAGAGATTACATACCTGTACTTTCTTGGCAAAACCCCAAACCATGTTAAATCTCAATACCTGCACCCACACAAGCTTAAATTGCTAAAGAAAAAGACAAGATCATGTGAATTGGTCTCTCTTTGAAATACCACTACCTTATGTGGGTCTTTACTGCTACCTAACAACTCCAGTACAGTTTCCTCATCCACTCATTCCCTTGGGTGACTTTGCCATACCTTCTCTTTTCTCCAACGTCCAGCCCCCGCCACACCTTCTCACTCTTGGCTTAATTCATAAATTAATAAAATAAAATAAAAGCACTCAGATGAGAACTTCCACATGTTCCCATTCCATATCTACTTGCAACTGTCCCTATATACGCTGCCTTTTCTCCAATAACTATGGATGAACTCTCCATCAGACCTATTTGTACACTCAACAGCAATTCTCAGCTCTTTCTTGAAACATCCATTTTCCCCTCTCTACTGGATCATTTCTATCAACATACAAACAGCATACCAAATACATCTCCAATCTAAAACAAAACAAAATTCTCCCAATCCTCCACTTCCCCTTCCAGCTGCTGCCATTTCTCTATTCCCTTTGAAGCAAACCTCCTGGAGAGTCTATACTCACTGTCTCCAGTTTTTCTACTTCCATTCTTTTTTGAATCTATTCCAAACCAGTTTTTGTCAAGGTCATCAATGACTTCTGTTGCTATAACAAATGGTCAATTCTTAGTCCTTATCTGACTTGATCTGTCTGCAATGTTCAACATAGTAGGTCACTCTCTTCTTTAAAAAAACACAACAAACTTTATTCAGATATAATTCAAATATCATACAATTCACAAATTTAAATTGTAAGAGTCAATGGTTTTATAAATTCACAGAGTTGTGTGACCATCACTATCAGTTTGAGAATATTCTCATCACTCTCATAAGAAACTCATTATTCATTAGCTGTTACTCCCCATTTCACTTCCAACACCCCTAACCCCACTTCCTGTCTCTATAAATGTGCCTATTCTGGACATTTCATATAAACGGACTCATATAATATGTGGTCTTTTGTGAATAGCTTCTTTCACTTAGCACAATCTTTTCAAAGTTTATCCATGTTGTAGCAATTATGAGTACTTCATTCCTCTTTATGGCTGAATAATATTCTATTGTATGGATACCCCACATTTTGTTTATCCATTTATCAGCTGAGGGACATTTGGGTTATTTCATTTGTGGCTTATTATAAATAATGTTGCAAATATTCATGTACAAGTTTTTATGTGAACATACACTTTCATTTCTCTTGGGAATATACCTCAGAGTAGAATTGCTGGGTCATATGGTAACTCTGTTTTGAGAAACTGCCAAACTGTTTTCCACAGGGGCTATACCAATTTACATTCCCACCAACAATGTATGAGGGTTTCAAATTCTCCATACCCTCCCCAACACTTGTTATCATTTGTCTTTTTGATTATAGCTAGTGGAGAAAAGTGATATTCATTGCGGTTTTGATTTGCATTTCCCTAAAGGCTAATGATGTTGAGCATCTTTTCCTGTGTTTACTGGAAAATATATCTTTTGGAGAAATGTTTATTCAGATCCTTTGCCATTTTTTATTGGGTTATTTGTCTTTTATTATTGAGTTGTAAGAGTTCTTATATATTCCAAATACCAGTCCTTTATCAGATAGATGATTTGCAAATATTTTCTCCTATTTCGTGGGTCTTTTCACTTTCCTGATGGTACCATTTATAGCACAAGTTTTTGATTTCAGTGAAGTCTAAATTTATGTTTTTTCTTTTGTCACTTGTGCTTTTGTTGTCATACCTAAAAATCCACTCCTTAACCCAAGGTCATAAAGTTTTACTCTTATTTTTTCTTCTATAAGTTTCATAGTTTAGCTCTTATATTTAGGTACATGATCCATTCCAATTTTTGTGTAGGTATGAGGGAGGGCTCTAACTTCATTGTTTTGCATGTGGATATCCAGTTGTCCTAGCACTGTTTGTTGAAAAGACTGTTCTTTCCCCCATTGAACTGTCTTGGCACCCCTGTCGAAAATCAACTGACCATAAATGTAAGGGTTTATTTCTGGACTCTCCATTGTATTCCATTGATCTATATGCCTAAGCTTATACCAGTACCACAACATCTTGATTATTAGTAGCTTTGTAGTAAGTTTTGAAATCAGGAAGTATGAATTCTCCAACATTGTTCTTTACAAGACTGTTTTAGCTATTTTGGGTCTCTTGCATTGACATATGAATTTTAGGATTAGCTTGTCAATTTCTGCGAAAAGGTGGCTGGGATTCTGATAGAGATATGTTGAATCTGTAGATCAATTTGGGGAGTATTGACATCTTAATAATATTAAGTCTTTTAATCCATGAACATGAGATGGTTTTCCATTTATTTAGGTCTTTTTAAATTTCTTTCAGCAGTGTTTAACATAGTTTTCAGCATACAAGTCTCTCGGCTTCTTGGTTAAATTTATTCTCGGGTTTTTTATTCTTTTGGATGCTATTATAAATGGAATAGTTTTCTTAATTCTCTTTTCAGATTGCTTGGTACTTGTGTATAGAAATACAACTAATTTTTGTATGTTCATCTTGTATCCTGCAACTCTGTTGAATTCATTTAGTAGATCTAGTAGTTTTTTGGTTGCTTCTTTGAGATTTCTATTCATAGGATTATGCCATCTGTAAAATAAGAGTTTTACATCTTCTTTTCCAATTGGATGCCTTTTATTTATCTTGTCTAACTATCCTGGTTAGAATCTCCAATACAATAGTGAATATTAGTGGCAAGAGCGGATATCCTCGTCTTGTTCCTAATCTTAGGGGAAAGCATTCAGTCTTTCACCACTGAGTACGATATTACTTGTGGGTTTTTGATGATGTTCTTTATTAAATTAGGAAGTTCCCACTATCTCTAGTTTGTTGAGTGTTTTTATCATGAAAAGATATCAAATGTTTTTTTCTGCATCTATTGGGCTGATCATGTGGTTTCTGTCCTTATTCTATTGATAAGGTATATTATATTGATTTTTTTATGTTTAATATTCATATTTCTGGGCTAAATCCCATTTGGTCATGGCATATAACCTTTTTCGTGTGTTGCTGGATTGAGTTTCTAGTACTTTGACTTCTGCATCTATATTCATAAGAGATATTGGTCTGTTATTCTTTCCTTGTGATGTTTTTGCCTGGTTTAGTATCAGAATGATACTGGATTCCCGACTTGAAACACTTATACATGGAACCCATGAAATAACTCTTCCTTTATTCTCTCCTACCTCACTGGTTGTTCCTTCTAAATGACCTTTGCTGGTTCCTCATTTCCCCAACCTCTAAATGTTTGAATGTCCCAGGATTTGAGCTTTGAATAGCTTTTCTTTTCCAACTTTCATTCCCTAGGTGATCTAATTCAGCCTCATGGTATTAAATAAAACGTATATGCTGATGGCTCTCAGATTCATATCTTCAGCCCAGATCTTCCCATGAACTCCAAAATTATATAACTACCTCTCCAACAACTCCATATGTTTCAGAGGTATCCTAAACTTAATATAACAATTCGGAATCAAAATAATTAAAGTCAACACAGGTCCATGGAGGGCGGGGGGCGCCTTAATATAACCAAAATTGAGTTCTAGATTTCTCCTCCAAACTAGCTTTTCTCACTGATTTTCCCCATCTCAGTAAATTGCAATTTTATCCTTTCAATTGCTCAGAACAAAAACCTGTTCTCTCCTCTTGCCATAATATACAATTCATTAGCAAATCCTGTCAGTCCAACTTTCAACATAAATTTAGACTCCAACCACTTTTCAACTCTCCCTCCAAAACCAGGCTAGTCCTAGCTACCACCATCTCTTGCTTGGATTATCACTAGTTTTATAACTATTTCCTGTTTGCCACCTTGCTGCCTCATAGTTTATTCTCAACACAGCCATCAGAGTGATTCTTTTAAAATATTACCAATCATATCACTCCTTTCTTCAAAACCCTCTGGTGGTTTCCCAACTCAGTCACAGTAAAAGCCAAAGTCTTACAGTGGCCTACAGGGTCTTTCAGGACCTGACCTCCCATTACCTCTTTGGCTGCCTCTCCTATCACTTTTTCTTGCCTACTCCACCACAGTGACACTGGCCTCCTTGATTTCCCTAAAACGTGCTAGCCTCTGCTGTGCCTCAGAGCCTTTGCACTTGCCATTCCCAACATTCTTCCCCTAAATATCTGCATGGCTCTGTTGTTCACTTTCTTCAGGTCTCTGCTCAAATATTACTTCATCCCCTGAACATCCTATATAAAAATAGTATGCTTACCCATACCCAGTTTTATCATTTTCTACTGCAGTATCACATTATATTTCACTACTTATCCTATCTCTAAGTTAGAATTAAAGCTCATGAGGACACAGGATTTTTCTCTCTTCTAGCTCCTTAGAGCTCCAATAGAACTTTCTGTGATGATGGAAATGTTCTATATTTTTACTGTCCATACAGTGGTCACTAGTACATGTGGCTACTTGGTACTTGAAATGTGGCCAATATGACTAAAGAACTGAATTTTTAGCTTTATTCTATTTTAACTAATTTAAATTTAAATAGCTAGTGGCTACTGCATTAAACAGCATAGCCTAGAACAGTACACTCAATATATATTTAGAGGGAACCGAAATAATTGTTGAATGAATGAATGAAAGAAAGAAAAAAAATCTAAAAGCTTTTCTTCGTCTCAACTTTTTATGAGAAAATTTCAGAAATACACAAAAGTGAGCCATAGCAAGTGAACCCTCAAATATCGTCATTAACCTGAAGGCTTTTCTAACCTAAAATAAGTATCAGTGAATAATGCATCTCAATCTGGCTTCTAACAATGACTATATACTTGGAAAATAGGGAATTTATATTATCCAGAGCTTATATCTAATAATGTCTCTTAGGATCTTTTACAGGTTATGGAGAAATGACCTTAGGAATTAGATCAGGTATATGTTAAGGAAAAAAACTGTATGCTAATAAATGCCTGAGGCACATTTGTGATAAGACAACACTAGAGAACTACATGTATGTTTTAATATTGAAGACCTGACTCTCACCATTTATTTTTCCACTTAAATTTTAATAAAGTCATACTCTTAAAGAGGAGCTATATGACAATACAAAATTGCAGAGAACCTTACAAATTCCTTGGGCAGTGATTTTTGTCTTATCAGTCTTTTATATAAGCCTAGCATGTGGCATAATAAATGTTAACTTTATGAAGTTCATAATTGCACAAAAAGTGATACAAGTGAATTGTCAGAGTATAAATAGGCTCACTGGATCACCAGTTTCCTAAACAGATATTAATCTGAAAAGGAAACTCTTACATGGATTTTTAAATGTGTCAGATGAAAAGGCAAAATATGCTGGGAAGAAAATCATACTAGGAACAAGAACACTTAGGTTTCAAGGTCCTAACTCACTAAGTGAGATGATCCTATACTAGTCATTTACTTCTTCTGGGCTTCAGTTTGAAAAAAAACTGTTTGGACTTGATGATCTTCAAAGATGCTATCCAACTTTAAAGCAATTATGTTCTAGTCTAGATCAACAATACACATATATTTTTAAAAGATGTTTATTTACTTCCCCTTTCTATAATAAAACATCATCCCTATAAATTATTTTAAAGGAGCTATACATTAAATGTGAGTGATTTAATAAGAAGACATCATGCCTACTTTAGTGAATAGGTAGTACTCCCCATGTCTTGAGGAGTGCCAAATTCTCCACTTGGGGCAAGTAAAATACTGCTGGAATCCTGTGTTTAACTTACACTCAGCCAGCTGACATTGTGCTTATTAGTACAGAAAAGGCAATTCTGTTCACATATTTGCCTAGTAAATTCCCATGGTACTACCTGTGTTTGAAAAGTTTCTTCAATACTTGTAAGCCAATTCTTTTCTCTTTCCTCGCTGACTCCTAAAATGTACCATTTTAGGCTTTGTTCTGAGGTTTTATCTTTGTTTAAACGAAGTAGTAGTACTGAAGTCACGCTCTGATGTTTTTTAAAGCAAGGAAACTGAAAGAAATGAGGGCCAGTCGTGTGTACCTTCCCTTGACACTGCTGTTTGATGAAATTTCTGGACCTTGCATTTAAAATGTGGCTTTTGGTCTCCTATTCTGTGCAGCCTCCACAATAGTGAGCAATCAAATGTCAATATTGATTACGTATTCGGATCTAAATACTGACAGACAATGGCAGCACAGAAACCAGAGTGTATCGCTAATAAAATTCTTATATGTGATATACAAAATAATTTTATAATTATTAAAACTGGGGTTTAACTGGACATTGGTATTTGGTTTGGGGTTTGGTTTTTTTCTAACACCTTTACTATACCTCAAGAACCTAACTGATTTTCTCCTATGTCTTTAAGCATAATTTCAATTTTCAAATTTATGTAGTTAATATGTATGCCCTCATAAAGGTCTATGTATAATAAGTTTTATCAAACTTTTAAGAAACACTATTCACATTTCAAATGATAGCAACATTTTAGAGTAAAGCTAAAAATGAAATACTACCCTGAACAGAAGGTATCTGTTTTCCAACAACTACTTAAAAGGAACAGGTTCAAATCAAACTTTATCAACTGTCCATATTATACACTTACCAACTTAATTAAGGTAAACCATTTTATCAGAAGGCTTGTCTCTTCTCTATTTCTTAACATTATCAACTTTTAATAGTTCATCGAATTAGTAATTACTTGTTTATAGCATTATCAAGTGTCTTGGATACAAAAGTCCAGCATGTGGCAAGGTCAGTTGTAGACATGTCCTGATGGCAAATGAAAGGAGAAATTTAACCCATCAAAGTGGTCGTCAAAAAGAGCAAAACTTATTATGCCTTTCTCTAGACACTCCTGGTTAAATTCGAAGTGACAAGACAAACCAGATCAAAACTAAACACAGCTAGAAGCGACATACGAAATCCTAATGAACCCTTAGAAATCCAGGTATCGATCAGTCAATACCTAAGCTCAATTAGTCCTTTCAGAACAAAATACTTCATGAGGTGACAAGAAACTAGTTTGAGGTCTGGGAGATGAGAAGAATAAAACCAAGTCACTTTCTATAGGTTATTGTTAAGTGCAGTCATAACTCAGTATGGAGATCTTGTGAGGATTAAATAAAGATGTATGTCAAGTACCTGTCTAATTATTACTAGCTGGCACACAACTAGTTCTCAGTAAATGTTAGTCCTTCTTCAATTTTTTAACAAATTAGGTTTATCAAGTCAAAGATCAAATGATGGTATAAAAAAAAACAAATCAAAACAATGAAAAAAATCTTAAATGGTAATACAGACAACACATCTTATAAGAAATTAATGTTAAAAAGTATCAAATAGAATCATGAAAATGAAAAATAGATACTGAAAACATTTCTGAATGGCTCATCCTTCATGGTCACTTACAACCTTCACTTTTGTGAAATCGTCTTTAGGGATGAGCTTTGACAAGAAATAGGCCAAATGCAAACTAATTCCATTTGGAAGTAACTCTGCAATGCCTGAAGCAGGTGAACAGTTTCTCTCATAAAATCTTTACCACTGGGTATACTTCAAGCTTTCGGCAATTCTGGTTTCCCAAACAAACCAGTAACACAACGATAAAGCTAATTTTTTCATTAGAATTGTTAAGAAGCAGAGTACAATAAATCATTTGCCTTGTAAGGAAAAAAAAAATTACTTTCTAACACACATAATATTTCTCCCAATGTATTTATTTACAAACTGAAAACTGTAATACTATAGTGAAGTCTTTTTATGGCTTAAGAATGAAATATTTAAAAAAATAAAGGTATGGAAAGAATAGGACTTGGTCTAAGAAGTCTTGAGATCAAGTACTGGAGTTGCCATTTACTATATAACTTTCAGAAAGTTACTTAACTTCTTAGGGAATCAGTTTCTTGTAAGGTTCTTTTCAGCTCAAAAATGATATGATTACTTATGATATCTGATACTCTTCAGGGCCTCTCTCTGTATGTATATGTGTATTAAATAATACAATTTTTTTTTAAGTTGTAATAACTTAAGGCCCATTATGAAACAGAGAGAGAGAGGGAGAGAGAAAGAGAGAAAGAGAGTGTGTGTGTGTGTGTGTGTTTTGGGTGTTCTAACCCCCCGAGCATCATTCTCAGTATTTGGGGTGGTGGTGGTGGTGGTGGGTGTGTGTGTGTGTGTGTGTGTGTGTGTGTGTGTGTGTGTGTGTGTTGGGTGTTCTAACCCCCCAAGCATCATTCTCAGTATTTAGGGCATTTACACAGCCTCGTGACACCTGAATTAACCAAGTAAGCCTTTTTAAACCCCTACAATGAAACATTAAAATTCAATGTGGTTATAATCTCTCCCTTACAAAACATGGACCCAAAGAGTCTGGCTTCAAGTATGGTTTTTTAAAAAAGGTAAAATGTATTATATTCGCAACCCAGCTGTTTCATATGACCATATTAAAAAAATGAAAATTCAGGAAGCCATTGTAATACATTGTACCACTTCTGAATGCAACACTTAGCTCAGACTTACTACCCTGACAAATGAATGAAAGCACTTTATGAAGCCAATTTAATTGGGAGGTGACAGAAAACATACAGCCATTTTCTTTAGCCTTATCATTGAATTGGCTTCAGCGCCAATCTCTGGCAAATCCCACTCAACAGAAGAAATTAACCAGGTCAGCAGAACAGGTGCTATGTTGTGTCTGTCAAGGGCCTGGCATCACCACAATTACTTGCACACAATGAAGCAGTAATCTTTACAGATCATCTCTCCCAAGAAGCATATTGGGGAGGGGAAGAAAACTGAAGGTAGGAGGGGGGAAAGTGGGAAGAAGAGGAACAGGAGGCAAAGAGAAAAGGCAAGAAAAGAAAATAAATGTGCAGCTGCCTTGCGGCTCAGCAGATGTCGGGATGTGATGTACGAGGCTAGGATAAGCTGTTGTAGCCTGCTGCCAAAGAGTGGTAAGTGATTAAAGCCCGCACAGTTCTAAGCACCATATTTAGAATCTGCGGGGTTTCAAGACTTGCACCCATTCCTTGCTGTGCTGCCAGATGTTGGCAACTGGTCCAGTTCCTACTGACTGTGCATGGATGGCAGCAGTTGGTACAGCAGCAAAGCAATCTGGAATGCTTCCGGAGATGCTGTACATTAACAAGTGTCACCCATCATTCACCTTTACAGAAGGCTGAAACAACTCCAATTTGCTGCCACTTCTCTCTTGGGAAACGGCCAAGATAAAGTTGCGCCTGGCAGCCCCATTTGTTTCACTCAGGTGTTTCAGCTGCCTTGCTGACCTCTATTAGTTTAAGTTTTAATTTAGATTAACCCCAGCACCCCAATTAACCAGCAAGGGGAAAAGCTAAGATGTGACTAGTCATAACTCTGAAATCAGAATTTATCGAAGTTAAAATTATTAATTGGAATGAAGGGCCAATCAAGTAATGCTATTTCTTTTTAAATCGACCTCCAGGTTAAAAAAAAAAATCTTTCAAGACTAAGGATTGCCAGTAGAAGCAACTTCTCCCCAGTAATTTCAGTTTATTTTATTAAGCCTATTTAATTTATGATACACTTTCCAACGAACAATGTACACTTCAATTAATGAAGACTGGAACATTTTTGATTGTCTCCCATGATCTCACACAATTATACAGCATTAATATCCTATATCAGGTACTTCCTTAGACATTCTAGAACAAAATAGAGTTCCCTACTCTTCTGACAAATGGATATAATAAGAGAAGAAAAGGAAAAAAGAATCAAGGCCTCTGACTAGGAACACCTGAGGCCCCACCAATCCTCTTTCCTATACCCTCTCATCATTACTTTTAAGACTTACTATGGCAATAATTTTATTGAACATCACAGAGTGAATAGAAAGATTAACAGAAAGTTTTTTTCTTTTTTTAGGGCAAAACCAGAGGTATCCATAATATAGAATTACTTGTTCTATTGCTTCACAGTATAATTTTCCTAAGTTTCTTCCTTCATATTCCATATACATAGTACAACCATCATGGCTAAACCTTCAACAAGCTGTTGCAAAAGTTTACATGCTAAAAATTCAGCAGAGAAAAAAAATTATCTTGATAACTGTTCAACAAAAACTGGTATATCACTGCCTAACAACATCCTCAATTCCCTAGAGCTAGAAAGGGTACATCCCAAAGCACAATTCATTAAGAAGGACTTATCAAGAGACTCAGGATTATAGGAAATAATTTTAGTTCTTTAGAATAACTCAAATGTTTAGTCTACTTTAATAGTCACCAACATCATTAAAAAGAGCAGCATGCCAAAAGATAATAATGTTAGGGAAAGAACTGAAGGATATTTGAAAAGAGATGGTACTGAGAACGAAACCGTATTTCAACTTCTACCAATTATTTGTCTTCAACAAGCAACAATTGCACACAAACTCAATACATATTTAACTGATTTGAACAGGCAAAAATAAATAAATAAAGACAATATATTAACAGGTAATAGAACCAGTAGTGAAATTCAAGAACTCTAGGATCCCAGCCCTTTAGCTCCATACCCTGATATAAAAGTAATAGGAAAAAACCAAATAATAAAAAAAATCTCCCATTACCATTATCAAAAACAGCAAAGAAAGAATAATCCACCTGACTCAAAGAAGTTGAAACTGTTATACAGATAATTTACACTCTGCAATAACAAAGTAGCTGTAGCTGTTTCCATTTCAAAAGGAAAAATATAAGACAGGAGAAAACCAACAGATCTAGAACTGCACAGTAAGTCAGTTCAGAACAAAGGAGTTTTAACTTCCTGTCTGACTCTATCCTTCCAAAGTAAGCTACCTTTTGGTCAGAGAATTCTATCAGCTGTTTTAAAATGCCAAAACCAGATTTGTAACAAAAGAGTATAAAAATCATACCTGGTGGTAAAAGTCATCATCATCAAAGATTTCTTCATCCAAGTCCTTGAGGTGGGCGTTGGCAGGGGCTTCAGGAAGGATCTCCTATATCAATAAGAAAGGAAAGAGTGAATACCATTGAGGTTATCAAAGTAACACAGCTACTATGAACGATGTGTACTATAGTCAAAGCACTGTTTTCCTTAAGATATAAAGACCTCTTAAAATTAAAGAACAAAAACAATCCAACTGAAAAATGGGCAAAAACATTAATCGGCACTTGACAAAGAACCACAAATAGTTAAGAATCATTTGAAAATATGTTTAACCTCACTCTAAATACATGCAAATTAATGAGAAGACACCATTTTTCACCTCTAAAATTGGCAACACTCAATATTGGAAAACACAGCTGGTGGGACTGAAAATTAACGCAGCCTTTTTGGAGGCAATTTGGAAACATCCATCAGGATTTAAAATGTATATTCTCTTTAACATTTCCACTTCAAGAAACCTATCCATATGCTCACACAAATACAAAAATATATATGCTCAGGAATATTTACTGTAGCACTGTCTCTAAAACTGGAGACAACAAAAATATCCATTGTTTGAATAAATTATAGTACAATGGAATACCCTTAGCCATGAGGAAAAATGAGGTAGATCTCTATGTAATGATATGGAGAATTGTCTAGGATATACTAAATTTAAAAAGCTGTAACACTTTATATATTTATATACACATATGTATCCATATCATTTAAAAGAAAAGGCAATCATATTTATTACATATTTTATATATATATATATATATGAATAGCAAATACCTAAAAGCTTGTTACAACTATGAAAATTTGTTAAATCTCAGGAGTGAAATTTATAGACTGGGGGAATTTTACTTTTCATTTAAAATTCTTCTGAACTTAAAAAAATTATCAAGCACGTATTTCCACTATAAATAAAAGTTTCCTTTAAACAAAAGAACCTGACTAGTCTAATTTTGGATTCTTTTCCAGGTATCTAAATGTCCAACATAAAGCCTAAAGAACACACTTGCTTCATTCCTCATGAAGCAGCTTTAAAACTGAATTTTAAAAATTGGATTATAAATGCTTCCATTATTACTAGACTCATATCAAACTCAAAAGTAACACATAAGTATTTAATAATAGCTCTTTTTTTTTTAACTTTGTCCTCCCACATACTGTTTCTCAACAACCTAGTAATGTCTTTTCTCTTTCTTTCACTAACTTCTTATACCAAAGGTAATACCTATAAGTAGGTGATCAGATTTTCAGTTAATTAGCCTTATAGAAACTGCTCCCCATAATCATCATGCATCACAGTTCTTACCGGCTGTCCTGGCAAACTTTCTGGGACAGGCGGCGCTACTGCTTCAGGTTTGCCAAGAACTCGGTATATAGAGCGCTTGGTCTGTGTCCTTCGAAGTAATCTTTCTTTATCCATCAGAATATGATCGATCTGTGTCAAGATTGAGCGTTCAAAGGCACCAAAACCCTGCAACAACATTAACCAATGTCAGATAACGCAGAAAGTCTGTGCTGAAGACAGCTACATTGGTTTCTCTATCTTTCTGTGTCAGAAAGAAACAGACAACCCCTCTTTCAGGAGAGACTTTCTGTTAAAGACTGAGTTTGTGAATGGCTGTAATTGTTCTCAGAGGAAAAAAATAATTAAGTCTTAAGTAGGTCATATTATTTTCCTATACCCAGAGCTTAACTTCTGCTCTTAATAACTTTAAATTCTATTTCTTCATTTTGTATTTCCAACATTTGAACGCTCACAAGGCCACAATTTCTAGAATAAAATATTCTTTTCAATAAAGTTAAAATCCCAAATCTGACAGGTATAAACACCAATGGTAGGAGTTCGGTAAGTTTTTCTAGAGAAATGACTGATTACTATCACATGACATCAATCATATAAATGAACTGTAGTTCCAATTCCTTAAAATCACTGCAGGTTGCGACAGCCTACGTTACACACATGTGCGTGCAACAAACACTTGCCTTCCCAAGTTTTCCAGAAGCCAGCTTCGTTTTATCATGCCACTTCTGAAGTATGCGGTTCCTATAGACTGTAAAGTCAGCAAAGCGCTTTGCCATGAAGCTGGGATAGTCATCCATCTCCAGCTTCCTCTTTGGTGGGGCCTTTCTCTGCTTCTTCTTCTCTTCTACTAGCTCTTCATCTTCACTGGAAATCTCTTCCTCACTAGAAAACCAATAAGAACATTAAGTCCAATGTAAATAAACATTATCCAAATAAAAAGCTAGGCTCACATTAAGTCAAGAATATTTAGGCCTTCCCTATTCAGTCTACATTTTAAATAGCACCATAGATGCGTGGATGGCTTTTTTTCATTTAAAAAGAGTGTTCATGAGATCAATCAAAAACTCATGTAACTTTTCAAATAAATATAAAAATAACGGATTTCAAAATATTTTTTAAAGGTAAGCAAACCATAAAAATAAATGAGATTATAAAAACATTATGAGAAATACGAACAAGGCCTATATTGGTTACGAGAGAGAATCTTTAAAAATTAAACATATACTCATACTTTTAAGACTTTAATCCCCAAATCAATATGGGAAATGTCTTCCTGTAATCAATTGTTCAAGAAGAGGAATAATATTAGTTGAACCAAATGAAGAGAAGCTGAATATAAAGAAAATTCAAAGGGGGTAGGCAACAAAATCAGCATTAAACCACAATACTATATGCAACTGCCATGAGACAGTAATACAACCTCCAACTATATAGCCAATTGCACTCAGTGGATTACTGACTCCAACACATAGTAGTTGCTCAATAAATTTCAGTTTATTTTTTATCCCTCCAACTAATTCAATACAAAAGAATAAAATAAAGGATAAGACCAAAGGAAAACAATAAGCAGGTACCATATACAGCAGGCTCAAAAGGGGTGGGAATCTTTCATCAAATGCAATAATTTCAGTAAAAAAAAAAAAAGTTTATTCTGCTGTCTTTCAAAATATTCTACCCTTTAAAATAACTACTTCTTCCTTCACTGTAAAGTAGTTGGTTGTGACCACAGATTCCATGGTATGAACACAAAGTGCTTCATAAACATTAATTAAGCATTAATATTAAAATGTGCTTTTATCTACTCATTTCAATAGCTCTTAAGAGAAGGCAAGTCTTTTGCTGAAGCCACAAAGAGAATTAGGCACAACTAATTATAAATACCCAAAACCTAATTCCCAATTTTTGTGCCATCCTAGCTACCAGTTAATATAAGCAACTCTTTCTATTTTATTAACATTAAGTTTGATATCGACCTGGAAAAGTTTGAGCATTCTTTTTCATGATAGTACACTATTCAGATGAAAAGAAAATAAGCAACTCTATAGTTGCATTTTCTCCTTACCTATCTGGTTTGGGCTTTGTTCCACCTACTAGATATCTAGTGTCTGGGTACTGGAAAAGCAGCTCTTCCTGAAGATCTACCAATGACCTCAACAATGCTTTAAGTGCCTTGTGACCTGGGAAATAAAGCATAAAAAAAGAACAATTAATTACCTACAATTGTCGAAAGTAAGAGATATCTGTAATTCATGGCTCCAGAGAAGTTCTGGCTGGGGGGCGGGAGGAGGCACAGGGTATCCAGGGACTAAGAACTCTCTGAAATACAGAATTCCCAAAAGGAAATAATAACAGTGCCTACCTCACAGGGTTGTTACGAGGAATAAGCAAGGTAACATGTGTAAGGTGCTTAGAAAAGTGTCTGCGATAAATTGTGATTTCTCATATGTAAGATTGACAAATTCCTCCTTCCCTCCCTGTCATCATAACTAATCGTGTTTTTTTCTTTTGATGTTAGTTTCTACAAGTTACCCACTGACCTCCTGGATTATCCCTCTATCAGTCAACTCTTTAAGCAATTCTTCCTATTTTCCTAAAGAGTAAATTTAGTCCCAGGATCCTTACCACCACCACTATCCTCCCTCAGGAGATCTCTCTTGCCTCTGGTTTGAGCTGCCACATCAGTCATTCAATCTCTCCACACATATCCTTATGGAAAGTTCTTATTCATGTATGAAAACCAAATTAATGACTTATTATTTACAGTAGTGTATTGTGTATTAAAAAGCTGCACATCAAGAATATGTTCTCACCTGGCTTTCCTCATAGCCAACAGAATGTATTTGTAATAAAGTTGGTCAGGATTAAGTGTATATAGCCTGTGGCTAAGAACTTTCAGAATAAAAACTAGCCCTCTGAGAACTTAACTCTTGCCTTCTTTATCAGCCTACTCCTACTAAAAGGGGCTAACTAGACTCCGATCATCACTTTTATGTATTGACAGCACTCAGATGTCCCTCCTATAATCAAACTTTCACATTTCTAGCAACTCCAAGAAAAATCTTCACACAAATGCTCCATCACTCCTTCAAATATATCATGTCAGTAGGGATGTAATGTACACAGCACAAAGAATATAATCAATAATATTGTGATAGCATTGTGTGGTATCAGACGGTTGCTGGACTTACAGTGATAACTTCTTTAGGTATATAAATGTTGAATAACTATGATGTACACCTAAAACTAATACAATGTTGTATGTTAGTTAGATTTTAATAAAAATCTTTTAAAAAAATAATAAAGTTCCTACAAAAAAAAATGACCCCCTAAGTGACATCAATAAAGACCATAGGCAGCCTCCCAGAACTGAATAACAACTTGATCAACCTGCTCAAGTCCGGGGAGGCCCAGTCTCTTGCAGTTTATTTGTTCTAAGGAAAGGGGCCTAGAAGACTCACAGTTGGTTTTCTCTGGCTCTAAAATCGCCGATCAATAAAATTTCCAGACCAAAACCAAAACACAAAACACAACAACAAATATACCATGCAGCAACATGAACCTTTTTCTTCCTACTTAATATTTCTCCTCTGATTTTCTCTTCTCTATTTGATGTGTTTTCATAGGAAATCATGGATGTTGTGGTGCCCTTATTCTATATTTTTAATCAGTTGCTAAATTCTATACTTTCCATTCTTATTATCACTAATAGTTGTCAATTTATCTCTGGCCATGCTTCTATCACTCCTTCCCTCTTTCCTTTAAATAACTATAATCTTTTCACAAGCGACCCTACTTTCTTTTAGCAATCTCTACATTCATATTTGTATACTATTCCACACTAACTTCATTCCACACAAACTTCAGTGTAAGTGATTTTTATGAGTCTTATTCTATCTTTTCTGCTTCTACCCTGCCCAGCATAAGTAGCCTCCTCACTATCTTACATCCTAACTCGTTTCATCAATGGTAAACCAACGTATGAGTTAGACCAGCTCTCCATATATATCATACTAGAGGATTCTATTTCAATATAAGATTCTATTTCTTAACCTTGCTAAGAAAGTTTCAAATAATATGCATATAAAACTATACAAATACAACCTTCCTCTTTAAAAATAACACAAAACCCTTGATCACATTTTTTCTAAATCCTATATTCTAATCCTTTTATAATCAGTGCATATCCATACTACTTGGGATGATCTGAAGTACATAAAATTACCTGAAAAATTCCAATGCCTTGTATTCCAAACCAAGATTCTCAACCTGTTGGTTTGAATCTTAAAAAACAACAAAACGAAAAAAAAAAAAATTCCACCAAATACAGAAATAAGTTATACTCATGAAAAAGAAAAAATACAGCATTATCCTTCTGTCTCTCAGCTTTTGGGAAATAGATTAAATATAAACAAGATGAAAACGGAGGCAAGGAGGAAAAAACAAAAATAAAGATATAACAATTTTAAAGCCAAGAACTATTCAGTCTAAATGTGCTAAGTATGTAAGTAGAACAATGCAAAATTACATTATATAAAAAATTTTTAAAGGGATGAGTAGGACAAAGAATACAAATGATAACTATAAATATTAGGTTATTGCGAATAATCATTTGTAAAAAGAGCTGAGAATTGATGAGATATCCAAAGTACCTAGGTTCTGAAAGTGTGTTGTAGCAAGAAAACAGAAAAGACACTAAACTTGGAAGGAAGATCATGAAAACACAGAAATTTCATCTCATTCAAATTCTATGCAAGCATTAACCACTATTTTTAACTTCTTTTCTAGAAATGGCTATATATTAAGAGGTAGAGCACAGGTTTCCAAAGTGAAACCACAAATCAAATTTGCATTTGCAAAGTAGTTTTCAAAATTCCCAAGACCTAACCTTGAAAATATTATGCTAAGAGAAATAAGCCAGGTACAAAAGGGCATATATTGTATGATTCCACTTATGAGTTACCTAAAACAAATTCACAGAAATAGAAAATAGAATGGTGGTTGCCAGGGGTAGAAGTCCGGGATTGGGGGGAGGGGGCGGCACTGGGACTTACTGTTTAATGGACACAGTTTCAATTTCAGATGATAAAGTTCTGGAGATGATAAAGTTCTGGAGATGGACAGTGAAGATGGTTGCACAACAATGCGAATGTACTTAATGATACAGAACTGTATACTTCAAAACGGTTAAAAATGGTAAATTTTGTCATGTATATTTAACCACAATAAAAAAACATTTTTAAAAAGTCCCAAGACCAGAGTAAAATAAATAATTCTACCATCTTAGTTCATCTTTAATCCAGACAAAATAATCTGTAATCTTTCAATCTTGAGCCTAGTTGAAAAGAACAGGAAAAAAATGAAATATCATTTAGCCTTTAAAAACGGCATTCTGACACATGCTACAATACAACATAGATGAACCTTGATGACATTATACTAAATGAACAAGCCAGTCACAAAAAGACAAATACTGTATCGTTCCACTTATATGAGGTACCTAGACTAGTCATATTCATAGGAACCGAAAGTTGAATAGTGGTTGCCAGGGGTTGAGGGAGAGGGAAATGAAGAGATGTTTAATGAAGTTTTAGCTTTGCAAGATGAAAAACTTCTAAAGATCGGTTGCACAATAGTGTGATTATACTTAACACTATTGAACGGTACACCTAGAAATGGTTAGGATAATAAATTTTATTATGCTTTTTTTTACCACAATAAAAAATTAAAAAGAACAGGAAAATCAAGTACCTGTCCCTTACCTCCTCTAGGTACCATGTATCCATAACCTAAAATAAAATCAAGAACCAC
>NW_011889139.1:1724564-1730710 GCF_000151845.1 Pteropus vampyrus
TCATCATTTTCACATGGTGAAAACTTAAGCTCTGTACTGATCTACAGCGTTAGGGCTGAACTAGTACTCATGTTAAGTATTAATTTACATGCTACCCATATGCAAGCATTCTATATATAAAATGTCACCAATCTAAAAACCATTTTCACCTAACAGCTTTATTTTTTTCCTTGATTCATCTGGGTTGTTCGATAAAAAACAAAATTGTAGGCAGAGAATAAGTTTGGACATGGGTACACAGTTCATTAATTAGACTATAAACCAATACATAAAACTTCTGGCAAGGGGATGAAAGGGGAATAGAAAGAGTGAATGTATAGAGTAAAATAAAGCTTATCTTATCAGTTCTTAAGTATCTATACAGTTATTTTTTAAATAAGTATGCAAATACAATTATTTATATACAAGTATATATAAACTCTCACATCCCAATATTACCACAAATAATATTGAACTAGAATGTACAGATTATAAGAGCATCTTTTTCCTCCTTCAAAAGTAACTCTAGAACTGGAGCTAAACTATAGGTCAAAATGACACACAATATATTGGCCTGAGAACAATACTTTTCATTCAAATCCACACAAGCCTGCCACTTGCACTAGTCATCCCCGGCAATTAATCCCCCAAGAAAGACGTTTGATTAAATCTTTTCAAGCAAATCCTTTGCTTTGCTTTTGTTAGTTCACTTCTTGTCAACATCTATTAAAATATGCCTTTAATTCTCCCACAATCTTAAAAAACACCGATTCCACTGTCTTCAACTTTAATCAACTGTATGGCCGGCATTTTTCATTTCATAATAATGTGCTGCTTGGAATTCAAGAGGCAGGCTCAGCATCAATCATCTGGTAAGAATTTTTCCACTGCAATAAATATGCAAATGAGGAGAGCCAGTCAGTCGTATTTCAGGCCCGACTTGCTAGTGTTTTAAAAAAGACACAAATTTATTAATTGCCGGTGGCCAGAGGAATCCTATTACTTTGGGCATTGATTACAAAGCTGTGTGAGTGATTATTGTGCAACTCGCGGGCTACCCAGGCATGAGGAAAAATTATTAAAGCAAGGCAGAGATTATCAACTCAGAATAACAATAAGCCTTAACATTTAGGCCCTAACTTCTTCAACAAAGAATTACGTGAAGGCTCCACTGTATCATAATTCCGAATTCTGTCAGTATTACTGTTTGGGCTTGTCCTATATTCCCTAAGCAGAATGGCGTTACTAGTAAGAAAGAATACTGTAGGTTACAAATTCCTTAACACCAACCATATGGATGAGTTGCTATCATTTCCAATGTGTGTCCAACTAGAATTTTTATATATCCATGTATGTATACACATATGCAGGTGTGTGCATATACAGATTCCCAGATGTAGATACATGGATGTGCTATAGGATTGTGGTTTTAACTGGAATAATACAGTTCTGTCCCAGTGTATTGGTTGGTTCTTTGGACCAAAAGTAAACATTTTTTTAAATGGTACAAAATAACCACCAGGATAACTTTCCAAAGCAGAGCATGGGGGCTTATATTCTAAAATCATGATGGCTAAGCCAAAAGGAGACGTGAGTTTTCATACCTCTGAGGGCACCACAGTAGAAGGCATGCAATCTGTGCAGGGGTCTATGGAGAAAAAGGTTTGATAGGCTAATTCTAAATGCAAAGTGTTTTTGTAAGAAGCATTCAGCCCAAGACATATTAAATCAAGTAAGAAAGAGGACTCAGTGGGCAAAACTTATTTTTTTTTCTTAAGAGAATGATATGGGGAATTGGGGGAGTAAGTGGAAGTTGAAATAAGGGAGAGATGAAGAGGCATATGATAAAATATGTTGGGTGCACCCCTCACAGAAAGAAACAAAAAGAAAAAATCCTTAGCATTTTACATTACTGCCACACTAAGTAACATGAAAGATAGTGTGCATTTGAGTTCTGTGGAGGGACATCCCAGTCAAGCTGTAATTTCTGACCAGGCATGGATTTATAAGGAAGGGAAAAGAACTATAGAATTTCTTAGGTTTCCCTGAATACTCTCTCAAATACCTTGATGAAGTGTATCAATAAATCCTTAAAAAGCCCTATAGGACACAGCAATCTAACTGATCAATGTAGTTCCTGAAATCCACTATAGTTACCTTCCACTTCACAGTTGCCAGACAACCTCTACTGCTCCGGAGCACTGCCCTAAAAGGAGAAATTTATTTTTCCCCTTTAAACAGAAAGAGCAAATGCTCAGAATACGAGGTACTTTGAGTGCAAGTTTATTTACAAGTAATTGTTTAAACTGTCTAACAGGAGTTACCCAGGGAGAGTTGGGATACTCTCATTTTTATTTGATAGACTTTTGAACTGTTTGAATATTTTATAAGCATGTATTACTTTTATAATTTAAAATACTATTAAAATTTAAAGTAAACTTTGAAGTAAGGAAACTTATTAAAAATAAAATTAGAACCACAATCCAAGTAACCCTGTTTCATATAAAATAGTCTATCTCTTCACATTAAAAAGCCTTTAAATAAACAGCCTCTTAGGTAGTGAAACTACCCCTTAACAAAATGCCCAAATTCTCTATAGAGTAGAGGTCTAGAAATAACTCCTCTGAAAATGGGGATTTAATAAAAAGCTTTCTGAAAATGAGGACTCCCATGCAGAATTAATCTATCCTCTCTCAGATTCATATCATTGCTATCACACTATCATACTGTACTGTGAGTCTGATTTCATGACATTGTTAGCCGCTTGAGAGCAGAGACCTCATCCTGCCACTCTAGCATCCAACACCTCACCTGGGCCACAAAAAGTATCCTACAAATATTTTAGTTCCAGAGAAATGATGCCTAAATCACATGGCAGAACATCTAATTACACTATCATTTCCAAATCTAAGTGCTGACAGGCAAACAAAATGTGGACTATATAACTGCTAACTTCAATAACTATGTATCCTCCACGAGGTGATCTTCGTTAACAGAAGCAAAGTAATCAAATTGAACTTTTTCCTCACAACACACCAACTATAAGATATACCGACTACTCCTGAGTCTCAAAACCATCTTAACCAGATTTAAGAACTTACGAATGTTACAATGCTGTCTCATGAAGACTTAATTATCACCACTTAGATGGATAAACTGAGACTCAGACAATAAAAGACTAAGCACTGTTTATTTGTCAATCTAAAATGAAACACTTTGAGAGGTTGCTTTCATGAAAAAAACAAACGAACACTTAAATGATTTATGCTTTAAAAGTGGTTTACCTATCTCCACATCTTACTATGAGCTTCTTGAAGCAAGGACTGTGAATTTTGATATGCTTAGTGTTGGCAAAGAGTAGACTCCATGTTGTTGAATGAGTAACTGAATAAAAATGACATCTTAATACTTTTCTTGGCATATACTTTTTATATGTGCATTTCAAGTCTTTAAAGAACTAACTGTAAGTATAGTACTAGTATTTATTTACATAACCCTTTTAAGAAGAAATAAACAAATACTGTGACCATAGATCTATAGTCTAAGAAAAGGCTGTATTGTCACTATTAAGATTAACAATTAACATTACTAAGAACCTACTAAGCAGCAGGCACTAGCCTAAGCATTTTATATGTATTAACTCATGTAAGTCCTCACAATAATCCTTTGATTAGGTGCTATTATTATATCACCATTATACAGATAAAGAAAATGAAATACAACGAGCTTAAAAAAACTGCACATTTCTCATTTTCTAGATCAATGTATCCTTATGGGTTATATATCAAAACTACCTGGAAAACAAAGTATAATAAAATTTTCAATTACTAAAAATGACAAAACTGCCCTCTCCGATATCACTACACACACACATGTGCACACGCAAGCACATAAAACTCACTAGTGAGGCTCTGTTAAAACATTATGTCCAAATTTGGTTCCCGCACATTATAAAAAAAAACAAATTAGAGAAACTAAAGGAAGCCCAAATCATATGGATGGAAGGCAGGTCTAGTAAAACAAGATGCAAGAACATTTGCTGAATCTGAAAAGGTGAATATTAAGAAATGGATTGATAATCTCCAAAATTCAAATGGGCAAATTCTTCAGAAAAGATGCTTAGCCTCACAGAGACACACAAAAGATATCTTTCTGATAATGCTTGAGGCTGGCAAGAATGTGAGGAAAGGGGCACTCTCCTTATACAACTGATAAAGAGTTTAATTAGCACAACATATCCAGAAAGCAATCTGGCAAAATATATCAAAGTTTAACACATGCATATCTCCTGACCCCACTATTCCACTTTTGGAAATTAATCCTAACAAAATAATCAGATAAGAAAACAAAGAGATAGGTACAAAACATTATTTTTAGCATTGTTTTTTAATTAAGTTTATTGAGGTGACTTTGGTTAATAACACTATACCATTATTTATAGTAGGTAAAAACTGCAAACATCTCAAGTGCCCATTTACAGGGGATTGGTTAAATTAATTCAGTTTAGTTAGATAACCTTCTGTGTAGCTTTTAAAAAGTGTAAGTATAAATGCAACTTGGCTTGAATAAACTAAACCATAAAATATGTTTTGGGATAACGTAAGTAATCTGAATATGGAGTGGACATATTAGGAAGTATTAATTTAGTTATGTAAGAAACATCTTCATTTTTTTTAAAGGCCACCTACAGAAGTATTTGAAGGCAAACTGGCATTTAAATTTACTTTAAAATACTTCAGGAATAAAAAGAGAACAAAAAAAAGATAAAAATATTGTTTTTAAAGAAAGAAAAGGTAGATTTATATTCATCAACATGGGAAGATGTAAAGCATGTTCTCATTTATGGCTTAAAAAATTTTTTAATTGTTGACATAAAGTGTCTGGAAGGATATGTATTGAACTGCTAAAAATTGTTATTTTTGAAGAGCACTATTAAATGTAGGGAAAAAGAGGACTTCCACAATCCATGTTACATATTTCTGTACTATTGGAAAAAAAATTTTTTTACTACAAATAAATTTTACTTTTATGATTTTTTTAAAAAGGTAATTAAGATTAAATAAATATATTCAAGAATACAAAGAGGTCTTCTGAGGTTGATGTAATTCTTCCTGTCAACAGAAAATCAAATAAGAAACATTAAAATAGAAGCAGAAGTCAGAGGTGGTCATAAGTTTGGCAAGATCATCCATCCCTAGAACTAATATAAATTTTCCCTGTATGATTCATAGAAGACATACCAAGGACCAATAAATGTAAGAGAAAAACATTTACCCCCATTAAACACCAGGAAATGCAAAATTTTAAAAATGTAAATTAAAATAAGCAGAAACTATTATCCATTTATCAAAGTGAAAAAGATGAAAAAAATTATAAATTCCAGTGCTAACAAAGATAAAGGAAACTGACATTCATATAAAGAAGGTAAGAATATAAACTAACACAACTTTTCGGGAGGACAACTTGGCAATACAGATCAAACTTCGTATATCCTTAGAACACACACTATTTCCACATATAGAAATTTACTTTATACAATAACATAATCATGAACGTGAGTAAAGATTTAATGTTTATTATATTATTTATAAAAATGAAAAACTGGAAACAATCCAAATGTCCAACAATAAAGAACTGGTTAAACTATCCATATGATGGAAAGTCTGTGCTGCCATTAAAAATAACGCTGTAGAACAATATTTAATGACATGGAAAAATATTCATGATCTCTGTTAAGTAGAAAAAAAAGACTGCAAAACAGAATCTAGAATATAGTTCCATTTTTGTTCTAACTACACACCATGGCAGGGGAAAAACTAGAAAATTACATACCATACACCAAAATATTAAAAGTATTTAACTCCAGCTGCTAGGATTAGGGAATATTATTTCTTTACTTTTTCTTGGCCCTTTTCTAAATTTTGTATAATGAATGTAATATATTTATAATAAAAAAAAGAAAACTTTATCTATTTCTTTATCACTTAAAAAATGTCTTACCTGCCTATAGAAGAGAAACTACATCAGCTGATCTCCAGAGGGCCCGTCTAGCTCTTTTACTGAAAAAAACAGTATGTAGGAAAAACAGAGGTCTGTCTTAAAACAGACCTCTTCTGTTTTAAAATAAATTCATCTCCATATCTCTCCTGACTTCATCTCTTTAAGCT
>NW_011889139.1:1731890-1742127 GCF_000151845.1 Pteropus vampyrus
CACCTCACATTATTTTCTCTGAGAAGGAAGTACTGAGATTTGGGAAAGTGGGAGAACTTCTACTTTTATTTACACACATCTAAACTGCTTATGTAATTTTTTTTACAGTGAAGACTATAAATATAGATATATGTAAAGATTATATACATACATCAAAAAGGAAGAGCACAAGGACAAATTAAGTCCCATAAAATCCCTAGCAAGTTTCATAAATTGCAGGAAAAAAATGTCTCTACTCTTTTGAAAAATGCTTTGCAGCTTTGCATAGTACTTTTAAAAATAGACTAGCTACTATTAGGAAAACACATTATGAGTAGATAAGCATTAGCCATGGTTAAAACTGGAAAGGAGGAACCTAATGAACCAGTGATCTGATTTCATGTTTCCAACTGCTTTTTAAACCCTCTTACTGATCAAGATGGAGACAACCTCTGGCTGGCTTAGATCAAGGTTTCCAAATGAAATGGTAACAGAACCCAAACACTAGGGAAAGTAATTTCATGAAAAAGCAACTAAAAACAGGAATATCATGAAACAGCTTATTTAACATAAGCATGAGGGTATGTTTGTCAAAATTTCTGGAGTTATTTGGGTTATGAAAGGGAACTTCATTTATCAGTACAACTACTGTTATCAAGAGAAAAAAAATCTGCAAATTCAGAGTAAACAGAATTACAACTCAATACTATTCCACCTCCTACATTTAGCCAAGTGAAACAACCAACAAAAACCAAACACATAAATTCTCTATGTCTTCCAGGGAATTTTTTCCTTTAAACAAAGGATTTACTTTCTGCTCTTCTACTATCACCCCCTCATTTGGATCACTTGTTCCTATTTTGGTATAACGTATCCCTAAGGAGTTTCAATGAGTTGTGAATTAATTGTTATTCACAAGCAAAAAGGAAAAAAAAAGAAGAAAAAAAGAAAAAAAGCAGGATTAACTGCAATTGCCATACAACTGAGAAACTTGCATCTTACACTTTTACCATGTAAATAATGCACAGTTCCTGCGGGAACATGCCAAACACCAGGATTCTTAATTAATGGAGCTCTTTAATGTGCAAATCAGGAACAAATTGCAAGTTCTGACTTGCATTGATTATGAAAACATTAATTGAATGAGCAAGACCCTAAAAAATAAAAAATAAAAAACCCCACAGAATCCTAAGTCTTTGGAAGAGACCAAAAGAATACAAAGCTCTGGAAAGCAGACAAGTCTGACCAATGTCTAAAATACAAACCTAAAACTGACTGCTGCTCACTGGTATACAATGAATCTAAAAACCAGAAACAAAAAACCAACCGTTTAATCAGAAAGCAATCACTATAAAAGCATCTATTCAACCAACATCTTGCACTAAGCAGAAAAATGAGTGTTTACTCCCGAAGCTCACAGACATTGCTTTAAGAGAAAAAACAAACAAACAAAACTTTATATATATATACACACACTTATATGTACATAGGTATAACAAAACAATGCTGTCTCTTTAAAAAGAAATTCATCCTATATAAATTATAGCCATAAACTTTTCCTGCAGTGCAGCCTAATTAATTCTTGTTCTATACACAAAGGGAAATGCTGGGTGA
Organism: Pteropus vampyrus; assembly: GCF_000151845.1. NCBI lineage: Eukaryota > Metazoa > Chordata > Mammalia > Chiroptera > Pteropodidae > Pteropus > Pteropus vampyrus. The sequence continues at coordinate 1,733,484 of NW_011889139.1, forward strand.
CAAATGGGTGTGAAGCCAGAAAGCTGCCAGGTCTGCAAAACATTTTCTACTTCAATTTATAAGCAATTTTGCAGTAAATCATCAACCAGAACCTGGAATCTCAGGAATCTCTGAGTGTCCAAACCACATTATATCACTTATCAAAGAGAGAAGGAAAAAGAGTTTAAAGACATCTCATTTTTCAGTCCTAACCCACATCAAAATCTAGAAGCTCTGTGTAATCTATTATTCTCTTCTGGGTGAGGTTTTACTACCAAAGATATATATTTCAAGCAAAAATGACACTATAGGTTGATGTAGCCCATTCTTCCACCCCTGGAAGTACTGTATCATGTATCCATTACCATAAGAAATATTCCCAGAGTTATCTGGGAATCAGCACACAACTATTTATAGCCACTCCCTCAACTCAAGCAAAATGTTCACAGTCCAGCCAAGCTGCAGGGTTCAGCAGGAAGCCACAGTGGAAAAACAGGTGGGAAACACTCTAAGGAAATAAGGCTACTGAAGAGGAAAAAAGAAACTTATAGGAACCAAGAAGGCAGGGTTGCCCCTTTGGAGTCAAACTCTTCCCCCACCCCTAACCTCTGCCAGGTACTGATCTGCTCTCCATCCCTTTAGTTTTACGGAATGTCACTAAATGAAATTTTAAAGTACATAATCTTTGGAGACTGGTGTCTTTCACTGACATAACCTTTGACATTCATCCATGTTTTTGCATTTATCAACAGTTTGTTCCTTTTTATTGCTGAGTAATGCACAGAATTTGTTTATCCATTTGCCTCCTAAAGGACATTTGCCTCCAAAAGCTGTTTCCAGTTTTTGGTGATAATGAATAAAGCTGTTATAAACGTGCATGTACAAGTCTCTGTACAGACATGGTTTCATTTCTCCAGAGTAAATATCTAAGACTAAGACTGCTGGATCACCTGGCAAATATATACATTTAACTTTTTAAAAAACTGCTAAACTGTCTTCCAAGGTAGCTGTTCTATTTTGCATTCCCGCTAGCAACAGATGTAAGTTCCAGTTGCTCTGCATCCTTGTTGACACTTGGTGTTATCAGGTGTTTGTTTTTAGCTATTCTAACAGGTATGTAATAGCACCTCATTATGGTTTTAATTTGCATTTCCCTCAACACTAATGATTATGTTAAACCTCTTTTCATGTGCTTATTTGCCATCACATATACCTTCCTTGGTGAAATTTCTGTTCAAATCTTTTGCACTATTTTTAACGGGTATTTTTTGTTGGGTTTTGAGAATTCTTTATATATTCTGGCCACAACTCTTTTGTTGAATGTGTGATTGGCAAATATTCTCTCAGTCTGTAGCTGTCTTTCATTCTGTTACCATGTCATTCACAGAGTAAAAGATTTTAATTCTGATTTAGCCCAATCATCAATTTGGTCTGTTAAGGATTATGCTTTTGATGTCATATCTAAGAACTCTGCCTAACCCAAAGTCATGAAGATTTTTCTCCCATGTGTTCTTCACTTCATCCTTTTATATTTTACACTTAAGTCAATGATCCATTTTGTGTCAATTTTTATACAAAGTGTGATTTAAAAGTTGTAGTTCATTTTTTTTGCAAATGAATGCACTATTGTTCTAGTACCATTTGTTGAAAAGACTTTCACCACTGAGCTGACTTTGCACCTTTATAAAAAGTCAATTACCCATATTTGTAAGTCTATTTCTAAACTCACTATTCTATTTCACTGATTAAACTTTTAAAATGAAAAAAACCCTCAAAGAAAGGAAAAAATATGAGATGACAGAAACTAAGCTTGGTAAGCTAAAAAGCCAATGGAGAAGGTCTAAAATTAAAAAGACTGACCATATTAAGTGTTTATGAGGATATGAAGCAACTGAAACTCTTAAACACTGCTGGTGGGACTATATAATGGTATAGCCACTTTGGAAAACAGTTTGGCAATTTCTTTAAAAGTTAAACATACTTACCATGTGACCCAGCCACTTTATTCTTAGTTATCCAGAAGTAAAAGTATGTCCATACAAAAACATGTACACATGCACAGTACTCCCTATCTTTGCTTTTACTTTCCACAATTTCAGTTACCAGCAGTCAACCAGAGTCTGAAATTAAATGGAAAATCCCAGAAATAAACAATTCATAAGTTTTAAATTGCATGCCATTCTGAGAAGCATGATGAAATCTCTCACTATCCCACCCCTGCCGGGGATGTGAGTCATCCCTTTGTCCCGCGTATCCACACTATAGCTACTACCTGCCCACTGGGCACTTAGTGGCTGTCTCAGTTTTCAGATCTACTGTTGTTGTATCGCACAGCTTATATTCAAGTAACCCTTATTTTACTTGATAATGGTCTCAAAGTGCAAGATCAGTGATGGTGGCAATTCAGATGTGCCAAAAATAAGCTGTAAAGTGCTTCCTTTAAGTAAAAAGGTGAAAGTTCTTGACTTAACAAGGAAAGAAAAAACAATAGTGTGCTGAGGTTGCTAAGATATACAGTATGTATAAATCTTCTATCCATGAAATAGTGAAGAAAGGAAAAGAAATTTGTGCTAGTTTAGCTGTTGCACCTCAAACTGTAAAAGTTACAGCCACAGTGCATGAACAGTGCTTAGTTAAGATGGAAAAGGTGTTAAGTTTGTGGGTGTAACACATGAACAGAAAACATGTTCTGACTGCCAGCAATGTGTTGTTCCAGAAAGCATTGAGTTCATTCAAAGACTTCAGCGAAGGATCCCCTGAAATAAGTGACATCAAATCATTTACTGCAAGTAAGGAACGGTTACACAAATTTAGGAATAGATTTGGACTGAAAAATATAAAAATTATTGGATAGACTGTGTCTGCCAATGAAAAAGCTGCTGCCACATTTCTGGCAGAGTTGAAGAAGTTGATTAGGGTACCATCCACTGTGTCAGGCATCCACTGGGGGTCTTGGACTGTATCCCCCACAGATAAGGGGAGATTAGTGTACATAAACATTCATGGGAGCTTTATTTGTAATACTGAAAAACTGGAAACAAAACAAACTGTGCTATATCCATATATGGACTACTACTCAGCAGTAACAGTCAATGAACTATTGACATGTGCAGAAACCTGAATGAGTTTCAAAATAATTACACTGAGTGAAAAGACAGAAAAAAGAATACAAACAATGATTCTATTTATATAAAATTTCAGAAAATGCAAACTAATCTACAGGGACAGAAAGCAGGTTAATGGTTGTTTAGGGACAAAGAGGGGCAGGAAGGAGCGATTATAAAGAGCCTGAGGAAACTTCTGGAGATGAGAAATACGTTCATTATCTTGATTGTAGTGATAGTTGCACGGCTGTATACAAATGCCAAATTATACAAATACTGCTGGCACATTAAGTAACATGAGGATTGATAATTGACCATTTAATTTAGCAACATGGTACTCATCTGTGACCTTGATGAGCAGTTTTGGTGAAATGGTAGGAATACACACTTGACAGAATGGGTTCATGAGAAAATGGAAAAAATAGATTTGAGATAGCGAGTAAAGACAACTGTTTCTAAGGATGTTGCTTTAAAGGGGAGGCAGAGAAATGAGACCCATATGCAATGTATTATATATCAATTGTACCTCAATAAACCAGTTTTGTTTTTAAAGCAAATGGACAAATATATGACTTAGCAAACGTTAGCAAGTTGACTCTGGTGTCAGCAGTGAAGGAGAAAGAGAAGCCATCCACTTAACAGTCCAAGAAGAGAGAAACCCAGAAGATTCAGGAACTGACAGTGCTAGACATCTCTAGAAGAGGAGAGGAAGGAAGGGCTAAAAACAGTCAACACATAAGATCCTCCCCCTTAGTTACTCAGACAGAAGTTTAGAGGTTTATCTTTTGAAAAGTTAAACATAGGGTGTCTAGACAGGGAGGCACCAAACACAGTTGAGGGCAAGGACATAACATTAAAAACAGGAGAAAAAGTTGAAATTCACACACTGAATGCTGAGATCCCCAAGCTATCTACTTCCTAGGATATTGGCAGCCAGGCAGGAGACTGGAAGTCCTCTAGCAGCCATGATCCCATGAAAAGCAAAGATCTAAAGATATTGACACTGGGGATATGTCATATGGCCATACCCCATATAGCCCAGATAGATCACTTTACAATGGAAACCACAGACAAAGAACCCTATCTAAACATACAAAGCTTCTCATCAACTTTTAAGTACCCTACTTTTAAAAGTCAACAGAGAGCACAGGATCATCAAATACCTGAGAAAAACATCTAACATATTATACAAGGATTAAAATAAAAGACACTTGTAGAAAACAGATTGTGCAGGAAGAACCCTTAAGAAAATATATATCATGTATATCCCCAGAAAAATAAAATTAAAATATGAAAGAAGAAATAAAAATATTCAGTAGAAGGGTTTGAAAATAAAGCTGAGGAAATGTCTGAGAATGTAGAACCAAAAAGAGGAAGAGAGAGGGAGAGAGAAGAAAGAAAAAAGAAAGAACTGGAAGAATGAAGAGAACTGGAGAAAAAAGAGGAGAACCAAAAGAACAGTTTAACATGAAATGATAGGCCTTCCAGAAAGAGAGAAAACAGAGAGAAGAAAATCACTAAAAAACAATTTCAAGAAAATTTTCCAGGACTGAAAAACAAGAGTTTCTAGATTGAAAAGACTCTGCAAGTACTCTGCACAATGAATGACAACACATTTATACCAAGGGGCAGGCAGCATCATGAAATTTCTGAATTTATCAGACAAAGAGAAGTCTCCAGCTTCCGAAATGGGAGGGAAGACAGTAAGATCAGGAATTAGAATGGCTTCTGACTTATCGATAGCAATTTTGGAAGGTGGAAGGCAATGGAATATTCTATAGAATTCTATACACAGTCAATCATGATGAGTGTCATAGTGATGACAGAATAAAGATATTTTCAGACAATGAAGGTCTAAAAAATTTACCTCTCATGAACCCTTTCTCAGCAAGCCACTAGAGAATGTGCTTTACGAAAATAAGGGAATAAGCCAAGAAAGATCCTAAAATAGGAGATTCAAAGAGGGGAGAAACTAAGGTAATCCCCAGAAGATTTTAGCATGATAGCGGGGCATGGGAGATGGTGAACAGTCCAGATTAGAGCAGGCCCAAAGGCTCTGGGAGAGACTTCATAGGAAAATAAATGGGCAGAATATCTGATGCAAATGAGTATCTTGAGGGAAGATTCCGACAATTAAAGTTTGGGGTTGAATTACTGCATAGAAAACAAAATAAACAAAAATGTAACAATTATTAACCCTAGAAAACAAAATGGTATGTGGGAAAAGAAAAATAATCATAGTATATATAGTACACGTCTTGGCTGTGAACAGCGTTTACATAGACATAATAATGTAAACACTGACTATTGATCTAACCAAATTACAATGTAACCATGAAGGGGCAGAAAGTGTTATGAGTATAGTAGGAATGAAAGCTAAATCCTCATTTTCATAATGAGGAGTCAATAGATAATGCCTCAAACTGAAAAATCAAGTAGAAACAAAACATGTTAATTAGCGCTATAAAGATAAATCTCATGGATCCTCAAAAAATACAATTGAAAATTGTTGCCTCAGGAGAGTTGGTTATGGTAAGGGGGTGATGTGCACAGTTGGCAAAATCTGGTTTTTGTAACAAGCTTTGGAGACTTACTTAACTCTTGAAATTATATACATAACTTGGATGAAAATTTGAAAGGAAAAAAGTCTAAGGTACACAAAAGCTGGTGGAGATAGGAATAACTCTAGGAACTAAAGTGAAAACAAAAACAAAAAAAGCTTTAAAGGTACATAGTATACTCTAAGTATATTAATTATACAGAAAAGGAACATTTAGAAAAAAGACCTCTTAGAGATTAAAAATATAATTGCCAAAAAAAAAAAAAAAGAACTGGAAATCAAACTCAAAGTCTTTGAGAACACAGACGTGGAAAAATCACAAAAACATGAAAAATGTTAGACAACAAACACATAAGAGACACAACACTAATCCAGGTTTAATATCTAAAAGAGAATAGAGAAAACAGAGGCAAGGAAATCATCAAAGAAATATTAGATTTACCCAAAAGTGAATGACTCACATTAAGACTAAAAGGACCCAGTGGGTACTCAGCACAGTAAATGAAAAAGGACCCATACCTACATATCTCTTCAGGTAATCTCAGAAAACCAAGAATAAAGGGAAGATCCCAAACATATCCAGAGAACAAAAACAAGTCACCTAGAAAGGAATGACACTCAAACCACCAACTATCTTCTCATTGACAACACTCGGATGACAGACAAGAGGGCATGCGGTAGGTAGGGTTGAATAACGGTCCCCCAAAATGCAGATATGATTAAGGATCTGAGATGGGAAGATTATACTGAATTAACCAGGTGAGCCCAATGTAATTACCAGGCCCTAATTAGAGGCAGGCAGCATGGTCAGTTGGAAAAGGAGAAGCTGGAGTGATGAGATTGCTGGTTTTGAAGATGGAAGAGGGCCATGAGTCAAGTAATGAAGGCTCATGGACACGAATGTTCCCCTAGAGCCTCCAGAAGGAGCGCTGCCCCACTGACAACTTGGTTTTAGGACTTCTAACCTCAAGAACTGTAAGATAATAAATTTGTCCCATTTACGTACTAAGCTTGTAGTAATTTGTTGCAGTAACAATAGGAAACTAATACAGGGCGGTACTTTCAAATTCTGAGGGAAAGTAATTTTCAGCCTCGAAATTTACACCCAATCAATTAAGAATCTATTAAAGAAGAATGAGGGCAGAATATTTTTAAATCTACAAGAACTCAGAAAATTTACTCTCCATTGATGTTTGGCAACTGATTGGCAAAGCAAACTGAAATAAAGGAAGACAGAGAGCTGGAAAAGTTGCTCCATCCTAGAAGAAAATAAAAGTCCCAGGAGTACAACTTTGCACAAGTCCCACAGAACAGCCATTTCAATCTGAAAATATATAACAGAAGAGATAGCATGATTTAAAATTTGGGTGGGGTTGGGGGGTGATAAAACTGAGCTACAAGGGAGAAAAAAGGAAATTAGAGACCTAAGGGAAAAAATGAGATAATAGTATAATTGTGAAGCAAACTAAAATATAGCATGATTTTAAGCAACTGATAGAGGGTAATAAAAGATCTACTTGAGCTATGAACTGGGAACTTGAACTAAAACTACTAACATTTTCCTTTGAGTGGCTTGGGAGCCATGACTCTGAACACACAGGAAAGAAAAAGTAATTTTCCCTGCCCTGATATTATACCTTATTTACATGGTAATAACATTGCAAATAGTTTATTGGTTTTCAACTCCTAGGGTCAACATATGGATAAAGCACTGAAATCCATGTTGTGGTTGCAGGGCAGAATGAAAACTAGTGAAAAGATGAGGAAATGACTATTTCCTATCTTATCCTCAAAATTTCTACTACCATCTCCCCTAATCCTCATTAGCAATTCATAAATTGTTTTCTATTTCAAAGAAAACAGAACAATCAGAAGAGAATTTTCAGACTCCAACCTATCTGTGTATATTAATACACTATCTTCTCACCTGTCACTACAGTTAAACTGTCCACACTGCTATCAAAGGCCACCCTTCTTGTGCACTAGTCCCATCTCCACTTACCTACCCAAGGATATTGCTACAGCAGATATTCCCTTCTCTTGCATCACCAATTTCCCCTCTGTGGATCCTTCTTATCAACATACAAACATGTTGTTATTTATCTTGTCTCAAAAACAAAACACTTCTCTCGACTCCACATCCTTCTCCATCTACTGTCCCATTTCTCTGCTCCCCTTTAAAGCAACATCCCTAAAAACAGTTGTTTATACTTGCTGTCTCAAATCCCTTTTTCCCATTCTCTCATGAACCCATTCCCTCCCACTCCACCAAAACTGCTCATCAAGGTCACAGATGATCACCATATTGTTAAATTAAATGTTCAATTCTCAATCTTCATCTTACTTAACCTGTCAGAAGCATTCTCATCTTTCATACCAGAGAATAAATCAATCAAGAAACAGAGCTATAAACAAGTTATCTAAAATTATAAAAGTAAAGCAGAAGTAGAATCAAACAAAATGTAAAGCAAAGGACTCCTGTTGTCTTCCTGAATGCTTCTGTACTATTTATCATATTCATGTATAATTTTAATAAAGTGATTTAAGAATTGATTTTAAGACATAAATAACAACAGAGTAGCATCTTATTCTGTGATAAGTTCGAGCAGAAAGCAAAAATCAAGTTCTGACAAAACTACATTTAAAATCACGAAAACTGCCCATAAAATTCAGCAACATGCTGTCTCTCCACAAGTTCAACATAGTAGTTTCTCCTCTCAAACACTAGAGCTTACAGCTACTTCATCAGTTAAACAGATGATTATATTTAAGGACCATGCTGTATAAAGACTGCATGCTGTAACCTTTTTTTTTTTTTTGCATGCCATAACTTTAAAACATTAGATTCATTATCTGATGAGAGGTACCCACGAATAAAGAATAACTGAGGCAACAACAGATTCCGCCTGCCATCTCATGCTTACTCCAAGGCACTCACTCACCAAATAAAACAGCAGCAGAATTACTGGCACTATTTAACCTATTTCTCTTTCCCTCTTTC
>NW_011889139.1:1743338-1778833 GCF_000151845.1 Pteropus vampyrus
TACAAAAATTAATTTTACCTTTATTTTTATTTTTTAATGTGGTTCCTAGACAATTTAAAATTACATATGTGGCAGTGCTACTTTTAGACAAATTGCACAAGTATGTATACGCGGGGATGTTTATCAAAGCATGCTTTATAAAAGTGAAAAACTAGAATAAACCTAAGCATCCATCAATACCAATTGGTTAAACAAATTGCAGTAAATCTATAAAATGGAATATTCTGTAGCCACTGAAAATGCTGATGTACATCTAAATATACTGACATAAAATGATATATTAAGTAGAATAAATAAGCTTACAAAATAGTACATAAGATTCCATTTTTGTTTTAAAAAGGGGTGTGTGTGCATGCACGTGTGCACACGTGCACACGTACACACAGAAAAAGGTCTGAAAGGATATTCATCAAAATGACAACTGCTGTTACCTCTGGGCAGTAGGATTACAGGTAATCCTTATTTTCTTCTTTATGCTTTTATGTATTTCCTAAATTTTTGAAGTGAGTATGACATAATTTATAAGTAGAACAGTAAAGCTATTTAAAAAAATGATAGCCATCGGCTGAAACAAAAAGATCAATCTTATATCATCTCAGCTAGATGAAGTTCACAGTAATAAGGGTCCTTAATCTACACAATGCTATTCTTGGAGAAGCTTGCAAGTGCCTTCATCCCAAGCAATATTTAAATCTATTCCAAGTAATTAAGATTATTTCAGGGTTCTACAGATCATTTGTGAGAACTCTGCCATGAACCCATAAAGTGTTAATTGAGAGAACACCGAAATAAATGTTCATGGATTTGTCACCTAAGGCAACTAAGTAATTAAAAAGGGGGGGATTTCGCTGATAAAATTGGTTGCCTATGGGATAAAGAACTGGGTAGCGGGGGTATAGGAGGGAGGAGGAGGATTTTTCTCTAGTCATTACCATCTTCTGAATTTTGAGCCATGTGAATATATTACCTACTTAAAAATAAATAAAATTTAAAAGCAAAACAGAAATATCTATCAAGACTCTGCCCATGACTTACTCAAAATTTTAAGTTATTTGTTAAAGTATCTATTAGTTCTAAGGTCAAATTAGCATTAAAAGTTTTCGTCTATTCGAGTTAAAATAGGGGAAGGACTAGAAGGGCCGCAGATAGATGAAAGAGTGAATATAAACTAGAAGGGGAAAAAAAAGAGGGAGCAAACAAAATGTAATTTATTAATAATGGAATTTGTTCTTACACTCTCAGGAAAGTAAAAAATTCCAACACTACCTCTATATTTATATTACATTACACTGTATCCTTGGATTTTTTTGCTTATAGGAAATATCAAAATGTCAACCATTGTTTCTACGAAAGGTCTTTAATGATATTGCATTTTGGACCTGTAATGAAACATGGTGCTCACTGCAGTTTATAATGCATCTCATTAAATATATTAATAACATGCATTTCACTAAAAGGTCAACTTATTATGGCTGAAGTTTAGCTTTACTTTAATCACTTCATTTAAAGTTATAGAGCAAACTCTGAAAAAGATAGTAGTGAGTGCCTATTACAGAGATGCTCTCAATTCCTCTATCCATTCAATTCAGTTATGCTTATTAAGAAATCACTGTCAATGTTTTTATGTGAGATAATGGTATGTGATTTTTAAAAATCTTTTTCTTTTAGAGATACATGCTGATTTACTGGTAAAATCGTAGAATGTCAGGTATGTGCTTCAAAATAATCCAGAAGTAGGAGAAGAGTTAGTATAAGTATAGATGAAAATAAGATTGGCTGTGAGTTGATTGCTTAGCTGGTAATGGTATGTAAGTTCATTGTATAATTCTCCCTACTTTTTGATATATTCCATAATGAAAAGTTTTAAATAACTCATGCTGTCTTCCTTAAGTAATTTGCCTTCTTCCTTATATACATACCATTGCCACCAACATAAAAGATTTGCCTTCTAATACCATGGAACTTTTCACAAGAAAATCAGAAAAAAAAAGAGCTAACCTCTTTAGAGAAATGGTTTTGTGTATAGAAAATCTCTTAATTTTGCTAAGGTTACTTCATGACTTACCACTTATGCAGCTACTAAAATATCAAAAAATGTCTTTGAATTTACTTCACAGTTTAAGAGTTATAATTACCAACACAACATAAGGTGATTGAAGACTAAGTGCATGTGTATGCTGGGAAGGAAGAAGATATTTGTTTAGTTTCTGAAAAGAAGAGTTTAGGGTACTGAAGATATGAAGGCATGTTGTTTACTCTGAAGTTTACTATGGCTAAAACATAGCTGGAAGTCTGCTGTTTTAAAAGCTCTCATTAGGACTATGAGAGTAAATGACAGTGTCAAGGAAGGAACACATCAAGAAAACACTACCTGAGAACAAGATCCTAAATGCGATGAAACTAACATTGAGACGATAAGAGTCTGAGATGAGAAGTACGACAAGAGAATCCAATTAGCATATGTAGTGTCACCAAAGACAAAGGGAAATATTTCAAGAAAACGTTGAAAGCTTCAGGGAGACAATAGCTGGGTTTGGCAATAAGGAGATCTCTGGTCACCTTTCCACAAGCATAAAAGGCAGAAGTTCAATTTTAAGTATTATAGTAGTACATAACACTATCCACTTTCCGGAACAAACGGTCAATTTAAATAATATAGGTAATGTGAATACTAATAAAAAGTCAAAAAACATGAAAGACAATGGGGATGATGGTTCAATACAAAGATGACCATCATTTGCTGGTCTGAACACTGCCAAATGTCTCTTTCGGCAGAAAAAAATAATACCTATTCCTAACACTCGTGCTGTGTGCCAGACACTGTGCTAATGTTTTATATTATGTCATTTAATCCTCATAACCATATTATTACCATTTTCCTGTGAAGTTAAGCAACTTACCCAAGGTCATATGACTAATCCATTGCTGAGATGGAATCTAAACCCAGGCAGTCTGACTCTAACTAATGAAGATCAAACAACGTGAAGAGATTTAGTTTAAGATAGCAAGTTCCAGTGTTTGTTCTGGGGTTAGTACAAATACAGCATATATTCCTTATAAGCGATATAGCACAGAATAATTGTTCATCGGAGGAATATAGCTGAGAAATTTTTCTTAAACTCCGTTTACCAAGATAAGGAGGTACATAACATATTATGTCATATTGTTATAAGAAGATTGGAAACAAACAAAAATTAACTACCTGCAAGCTGTGAAGAAATTCTGGTTGTGAGAACTCTCTACTCTCCTATCTGAGATGTGATACCAAACAAACATTCCTTTCTTCTCCCTCTTCCATCACAACCCACCCTGTCAGAATAGACATCTGTCAGATTAACTGAAGTTTGCCAATGAGGCAAAGAGGCAATTGGTTAAATACAAAAAAATACCTGACACTAACTAACCTTTAAAATATCAATATTTTTAAATGACGCAAAAAAAAAGGAAAGGCTCCAGCAAGAAGAAGAATAAGGAACACAATGGAAAAAACCTTATCTGAAACATACCAAATATTTAATCTAGAACAGTCTAGGTCTTATTCAAGGCATACCAGGAATTAGGGTACTAGGGCATCAAAAATAGCAGAGAAATAAATAAGTGCTCCAAAAATCTCAAAGACTTTGAAAACCGTCAATTAATCATTTATTTAAGGGTGGAAGGAGGAAAAGGTGGGGGAGGGGATACAAGACCCACCCTCACAGTATCTTCAGGGTTCCTGAAGGATTAGCCAGGCCTTTCGCATAGGAAGCAGACTTCAGTATGGCAGGACATTAATCTAAAGACTGACCCTAGGAAGTAATTCCTACTTAAACCAAGTTTTCTCCTACATGAAAGTTTCACAGAACTCCCTTTCTTAGAAATCTTACATTATATATTTTGAATGCTTTAAGGTGATTCTACCTAAAGGCAGACACCAAATCAGACATCCTCCTCAGCTCCCTTTTAATTCCATGATATGATAAAAATAAGTTTTAAAGAGCAAATGAAAATACTAAGTCTTGGTATGTAAATGAGGAATAGCAATTCTAACCACAGTGCACTCACCCCAAATCTCTCTCTACCCCACTCCTTTGGAGCCACTGGGCACCCTGGCACACAGTACACAGGAGGAAGCATGGCGCAGAAGGAAGGCTCCATGGTCATAAGGCAGAAAAGCTGGAGTTTTCTTTCTGCTGTGCATGAATAAGCTCTGTAGCTCTGGGCAACTCATACTCTCTGGGTTACAGTTCTCTCATCTGTAAAATGAGGGGACTGGAAACTCAGTAATTTCTAAATTCCTTTTCTCTTCTAAAATTCTTAGACTTTTAGCTCAGCAATTCTCTTCCAAAACTTTTTCCTCCCTCTGCAGTCATCATCTTTCCTCATTCCATGCAACCCGGCATCTTGGCCTGTTGTTCTGGAAACCTCCCAATAAAGGCATCTTTTATGCTCATGATACAACTACCTTAAACGAACTGAGTTTAGTCATTCATTCTCTCCCTTTCCTTCTATACCAGTGGATTTTCAAAGAGTATTCTCTGGGCATTAAAAGAATTGAAAGCCAAGGAGAAGGGGAGAGGGCAGGTAAGAAAAAAGCAGAATAGACATGACTCAATCATCCAATCCATTCGAAGTTATCTTCATTTAATAAGATTTCTATTGCTATCATTTTAAGTTAAAAACTACTATTTTATACCATATTACCACTAATACCACATATTCTCTTCTTCAACTCTGTGCTGCAATCCCAATACACCCCAGTGGTTCTAAGTATTCCAATATGGCATAAGTATTCTTACTATTTTTTAGGGCGCTGGCAAATTCTGGGCCACCTTTGTCCTTGAAAATAGGGAAAACATCTGGTTGAGGAAGCTGATTGGTAGTCAACAGAGCTTTTTGTAGTTTGATCCTTCCTTCCAAGAGCTGGTCCCACAATGCTGAGAAAGAAAAAAGAATTCCATTCTTTGTTTATACAATCTTCTTGGGGAGGGGAAGAGACAGAATATCACACTAGTCTCGATAAGCAGCACAGCTTTATCACAGTTTCATGCCATGGAAACAATCTCTATTATAGGAAATAAATTCAGTATCTTGGAAGCAAATATTTGCTACATGAGAGAGAATGCTAAAGCCCAAAGAGAAGAGAAAACATTCTTCTCTTCAATCTTCCACAGTTGCCAGAAGTACTAGAGCAGAACCAGCTAAGCAGCTCAATGTAGAAATGGCTGGCTAAGCATAGAGGAATAGGGCTTTAGGCCTCCACATAAGTGGGGCATGTCACAAACTAATTGGAAGGACACAGGAGAGAGCGATCAGCCAAAAACAAACAAACAAACAAAAAGGACATCAAATGCAGACACTGAAAAATAAGCAAACAGCAAACCATGTACAAACCTATCTGGTTCTTCACGGCTCTGCCTTTTTCCACTTCCTCGGAAACTTTGACGCTGGAGAAGGTCATCACCACACCATCATCTTCACTGTTCCTGTCTTCAGCCCTATCTTCCTCACTCTCACCCTCGAAGTCTTCCTCACCATCCCCTTCTTCCATGCCACTCTCCTCTTCTTCGTCTTCCTCCTCCTCACTGCTACCAAGGTCATCCATTCCCTCGGTAAATTTTTCAAAGTCTTTGATGTTCTGGACACTGAAGCCTGGCGCCTTCCCGGAGTGGATTGTGCTCCCCTTCCTCCAGGCCAGACTACTGTCCCTATTACTACTATACTCCTCTTCCTCAGCACTCATGGCAGCCTCATCGAATTCCTCCATACCCAGTCCCTCTGAATCACCATCTCCAGACTCTTCATCAGATATTTCTTTGTCTAAACAAGGGAGAGAAGAAGGAAAAAATGAATATTACCTAGAGACAAATACCAGGCCATATCTCTCAACTACAAAATCATGGCAGCTATCCAAAAAATGTATTACTGTACTCCAATAAATATTAACTACACATCTACCATCTTTAAAATGCTAAGGGAGAAGCAAAGATGAATAAAGCATGACTCCTATCCCATCAAAAGGTTCTAGTAAGAAAGACTATAATATAAAGAATTAAAAGTGCTTTGACAAAGTTTAGATAACCCAGAGGAAGGAGAAATTTTAACTGTGGGGCAAGTGAATTTAAGCAAGGAGATAAAGAAGAGGTAGTCTTTGGTCTGGACTTTGAAGAATGGTCAGATTTCAACTGGTGTGAGGGAATTTCAGTTTTCCCAAACCTACACCTAAAAAAATATTGGTCATTATTAACTATCCCAAATGCACAATCTCTATCGCACAAGTGTGATATTTATTAAATACTTATTAAGCACCTGTTATGAACCACACATAGATAAAAGAGCTAAAGAAAGACAAACAAAATGTGATACTTGTGTGGAGGGGTTCGTAGTCTGGTGGGAGTGGTAGAGATGCATACCAATAATTATGTTACAATGCCATTAGTACAGTATATAGAGGAGGAACCACCTAACTCTCCTGGAAAGGTGGGAATGGCTTCACATGTAGGAGACATTATAGTTTTACTTATTAAGCATAAATAACAGCTCATCAGAGAAGGGGGAAAGAAAAGATAAAACAGCATCTGCAAAGGTCCAGCACCACAAAAGTATATTGGAGTACAGAATGGTGGAAGATGAGCCTACAGAGTAACCCCAGGACCAAATCAGGAGGGGTCTTATCTTCCATGGAAGGAGTTTAAACTTGATCCTACAATAAATGGAATGCCAGTTAAGGCTCCTAGTTTTACTTATACTTAGGGTATCACCTGATTACAGTTTTTCCCGGGTATCTGATCTCTTCCATGCTAGAACACAAAGGTCCCATGTACAGCAAGCATAATTATTAGACACAGGTACCAGTTACCAACAACTTTCTTCAATAATGATTTCATGAAAATGTGATAAGTCTTCAGTACTACTTTTAAAAACTATATTACCTCAAGACACAAAGGCTATCAAAAATATAATTACAAAAACTAAGTGCAAAAAAACCCCCAGAAATAATCTTTTAAGTTCTTTGAATGTATGCCATTTCCCAGATTAAGAAACATTCCTAGAGTACTAATTAAGAGTACAGATCTTAGAGTCAGACTGCCTTATTTGAGTCCTGGCTCTTTCACTTACTAGCTGCATGGCCTTGAGCAAATTACTTAACCAATCTGTCCCTCTGCTTCCTTATCTGTAAAATGGGGCTAAATAGTACCAACCTCACAGGGCTATTGCGAGAATTAAATGAGATAATACACGTAAGGAGAATGATAACATTTTTTGAAGACTTACTGTATTCCAGGCTCTTAGAACTTAAAGAGCTTACCACTATGCCTGACACATGGTGAGAGCTCAATAAATATTATAATATTTGTCTCATACTGGTCTCTTTATCAGTCTCTAGGCAAAGAATGTGAAATGAGTTTATCAGTAGCCTCTAAAACTATATCAAGTACTAAATCATGGATATCATAACTAGAATGAAAGTTTCTTTTATACTATCTGTGGATACTCAATATGGCACTTCTGACCTCTCCAAAGGAAAACAAATGGCATCCACTCAATAATCACCAAATCCAGCGCCTTATTCTACTCTGCTCTAAAATTATAAGCTCATACTCTCTTGCAGAGAAGAGGAAAGGACTATGTTATTTTATGATGGCAAAAAAATGAGTTTCACAATATCATACAGTGACCCAAAGCAAGACTTGAAAAACTGAAAAGGGTCAAAATCCATGAGTAGCAATCTCATCAGACACAATTTTTCAACACATAGCCCTCTCAATATCCAATACGCATTGCCTTTTCTCTCATTTAGAGTGAACTATATTAGTCTAGACATAAGGAATATAGCAACTTAACTGCTCCAGGTTTAGTTTCCTATGAAGTGAAATTAAGTACTTCTAAGGCCCTTTCTAATGCCAAATCACAGGTCTCTCTTAATATAACAGGTGGAGGTACACAGACTAGTCTTGCAAAGGTCATTAAAAAAAAGAGAGGGTTATTTTAACTCTAAAAAAAAATAGGGAAGAGAATGAGTACAATGGAAAAATAAAAGGCAAATATGTCTACTCACCAGATGAACCTGACAGTGGATGCTCCCAATGATCGTCCTTCCAAGCTTTTCTAGAGGTTGTCCTGCCGGAATATCTTTTATCTGTGTCCAAGAGGGAGGCTGATGCCAGTTTTCTAATGCTACCCACAGCCAGGAAGTCACCTTCCCCATCTTCCCCTTCATCAAACCTGTCAATCACTCTGGCAGCAGTGGCTGTGGGGGAGGGGAGAAATTAATCAATCTCCAGGTCAGAATTAATGGTAACCCTGTCCAACCCTTTCAACAAATACTTGAATGTCCTCTACAAAATCTCCAACTTCCTGGAACAGGGAACTCATTACTTCCCAGGGTAAAATTCTATCTTAACTGCTGTTCCTGAACAGAAAGCTGACTCTGTCTCTACTATTAGGATTTATTTCTATGCCTTGGATCATGTAAAACTAGTGCAATTCTTCTTCCATGTATGACAGTCACTCAAACGTTGTATGTCAGCCATCAACATGTTCTATCCTCACTCCTTTGCATCTCCGGGAATTTTCTTTGCTTATCCTGGCTAAATAGCCCTAGTTCCTTTAACTGATATTCCTAAAACACGATCCAGCACTCATATTTATCCTTCCTTATTCTCCCTTCCTCACACTTCTCTGACTCAAGTCAAAAGCAGGATTACTCCCAACTATACCTTGAACGTGAACTTACAGAACAGCAGTCTTACTCATCAGTCCCCAAGCAAATGTCTTGTGGCCTGAAGGGGCTCCGACAAGACCATGGAAGACTACTTCTTTCATTCTCCAAGTTCTCACGGACAGTTTTAAAAATGGGTAAGACTTTCTTCTCATTTCTAACGCAATCCCGGTAAGAGCATCCTGAAAGATAACTCCCAAACTGCTACCAGACTCCGGCTCCCTGCGACAGCCCTCGACCAACAATTAACCCTAGCCTGAGTTCGCAGGATGCTCCGCCCACCCGAGCACCAAATCTAGAGTGCGTGTCAGAAAGAAGCCGAAGCCGTCCTCCGGAGCTCGGGGCAACCCTCCCGGGAGGCAATTTTCCTCTACACAAGGACAAGGAGAGTAGGCCTGCCCCACACACGGCGCCCAGGTCCGCACCGGGCCGGGCCCACAGCTCCGCACGTGGTCTTGCCCCAGTCAGCCTCACCCTCCTCTGGGTCGGCCTCAGGATCCGCCTCGCGCGGTCGCGGGTTCAACAATTGTTCCAGCTGCAACGCCAAGGGCTGCGGCCCTGCCATCGTCACTAGGTCTCGCTCCGCTCCGCGCCGCGAATGTGAATGTCGGGATCCAGCCCGGGCCCGGACGCTCTCTCCCCGCCGGGACCTCCCCCCGGGAGACTATACCCAAGCCCGGCGAGGAACCACGTTCAGCTCCAGGCTGGCAACTTCCGGGAGGCGCACGGGAGGGGGTGGGGCCTTTTGCGTCACAACGGGCGTTGCTAGGATGAAGGCGGAAGCGCCTGGGAGGCTGATGAGATTTTCGCCGTCCGGGCGCCTGTGCGCGTGCGCTTGCGTCGAGGGGGCGTGTGGGCCGCGCGGGAGCGCGCAAGGGGACGTAGCCATCGCCAGCACTGATCCGAGAGACAGCGATGTGAGCGGGGTTGTCCGCCTGCAAAAAGTATGCCTCAAGACTTCTCCGAGATTTGCTTAGAAATAAAGTGTAGTGTAGTGGTGACCCATGGTGGCTGATTTGGGAAGGAGGAGGGAGTAAAGGGAAAGCGTCTCGAGCCTCAGGGCGCTTTCGGGCACGCACAGCCTGGGACCAAAGGCAGGTCTGGCATTTCACAATTTGGAAGAGTCTGGGGCCGGTCTTAAGCCTCTGGCCCCGCGGCAGCCAAGATTTAAGAATCCTATGTTAGAGATGTGCCTGTGTAAGTGTGCGGCGGACTGTTATTAATAGGAATAATTAGAAATCGCTACAGCTGTGCATAAATAAAGATCGATTATGTAGCTTCTCCAAGTAGCCTTGTCTGCGCAGGGAAAGCGAGTTGGTGTGGAGATTACTACTGCACGCCCATCGATATTGATATCTTTACTGTTCAAAGATGAAAGCATACTCAGACACTTGCAGAAAAACTCAGGTCTATCAATAGAGGGACACGGATAGACTCAAAATATAAAGACTTAATAGGATTAATTTAATTGTGCCCAGGCACATGGAAAGATACAATCCTTTTATATTCCCTTTTTCTCATCGAACATTCCCTGACTGCCCGCTATGTGGCATGCACTGCTAGATGAGATACAAAGATGAGTAAGTTAGATTCTTTCTTGATGAAGATCAGCATAGGAGGGCAGAAAAAACATGTCAACAAAACTGCAATAAGGAATGATAACTGTGTGTACAAAGTGGTCTATCCTTACAGTATCTGAGGTCACCTGTAGAGACCTAGAACCCCCAAAACAGAAACTGCCTCGAAAGAATTGAGTGCCCGGTGACATCCTTGGATACAACCCAGGCCAATTGGGTCCCATGGCTGAACTGCTTGAGGAACCCTCAGCTCCTCTGTGTTTACCATGGGAGGGAAGTGAGGGTCCCTGACTTTCACAGTCTTCATATGCTTTCAGGATCAAGAGTGCTGAGAGACCACCACTTTAGTGTGCCTTGTCCTATGTCCTTTTCCTAGGTGGCTGCAGAGGGGAAGGTGAACCTGTCTTAGAGTAGACGCCTCCCCCAAACATGGAAGGGAAAGAATGCCAGGCTAGAACCTAGGCTCCCTAGGCAGGGGACTAAGGCAAAGAGAACTGCTTTTTACCATCTGCAGGAAATATCAGGCTAGGAAACAGCTCTAAAAAAAAAAAAAAAATCCCCTATAATTGCAGTCCAGTGCCTGTGTCTAGGGCCCCTCAGAGCAAAAACATTCTCAGGCTATGACAAGGGGCCATTGCCCTGGGTTTCAAAAGACAAAAATGTTTCAGCCCACATTTAGGCAACCACCTCCCCTAATCCTCTTCCTTTTCTATTTTGGACACTAATAATGCTTAGAAACCTGGCCTTGGGGTGAAGAAAAGGGAGAAAAGAGGGAGGAAGGCAAGACAGGTCAGAGACCACCTCTAAGCAAATAGGACACTGTTTTGGGTGATTCTGGACAGAAAATATAGACTTGCTTACCTCTCTTCTCTGTCCTGCTCCCCACTGACTTGGGAAGCCAATTGAGGAAAAAATCAAGACCATTCTCCTGTCACACACATTCCAGGATCCCAAAAATGCTTCCCCAGCTTTCTTACCCCATACTGAGAGTAGGGAGGGGACTCCAGGAGTGGAAGAAAGAGGAAAGAATTCTAAAACTTAAGATGCAACAGAGAAGTCGAGCCATGGGACAGGAGAGCAGTCTCCTAAATGTTCTCTCTATGCCCCATTCCCATCTAGTTTCTCGAGAAGGAAAGGGGTTTCCTTAGGGGTATGTAGACGGCTATATAGAGTGGACTATGGGAGGAGATATTTCAAAGACTGTACCTCCCAGAAGAAATGTAAATTTCTGGCTGCTCTAAAGATAAGAGCCGATGACATAAGCAAAAGGTTGGGAATAAATGGGAGTACACTCTCAGAACAGTGCCCCCCCCCGAAAAGGTCAGAGAGTCTCATGGTTCATAGTCCCCTCTGCAGCTGCCTAAGGGATGCAAAGTGGCAGAAAGATGTAGAAATAGCAGAGGATGGGCAGTGGTGACATTGCATTACCACCACCCTCCCTTGTCCAAATCAACTATCTGCCTCATAACCAGGAGTTTCAAGAGTTTAGGGAAACCAGATTCTTACCTGCTGCTCTTCTCTCTTCTCAGATGCTATTAAACTCCAGGACCCAGGCCCCTGCCAATGTCTATCCTGTCTTTTCATGCATACTCCTCTCCCACCTTGTCTCACCCTAAAGTAGCCCCCCAGCCTCCCCTAGCCTTCTCCAGCCAAGAGAAGTTTGGTGGGTGAGCTTCGCCTCCCTTACCCAGGGCAGATGGTGGCTCCTGCTGCTGGTACCTTGAGGGCAGGTGGTGAAAGGCACAGAGGAGGCACCAAGGCTTTAAGATGGCCACAGGGAGAAACCAGACTGCCTAGCCCTGCCAGAAAGGAGACTGCCTTCTTGGGCGGGAGGGGACCACATTGGTGCTCCCCTATCAGCGCCTCTCTAGAGAGCTCACAGCCTGGGCTGGTGGGGATGGTGCAGCACTTCTCTGCACCTCAGGGAAGAGGTGGGCAATCTGCTCTGATGAGAATGAGAACAGTTCCTGACATTTCTACATCTTCTCTCAGCGGCTCCAAATCTGACTGCTAAGCTTTGCCACCTGTTCAAGTACTCATTAGGGTCCAGGATACAGCACTAAGGGGGAAAGAGTGAACTGCGGCCATAGAGTCAGAGAAGAATTGTGTCCACACAGAGCGCCCAACTCTGAAACGCTTCTTATCAAGTACTCAATTCCACAATAAAGCTGCTAAATAATTGAGCAGGCTTGATAGGAAAATGCATCTTCCCAATGAGCATACGTTCAGTTAAATAAATGTCTTTTAAGGGGATGGCTATAATAAATAAGTTGGCTATGATTTAACGTATATAAATGCTAAAAGGGCAAAAACAAGCTGATTCACTGATTGCATACAAAGAAGATAAAGAAATGTGCTGTATGCAGAGGCTAGAAGTTTCAAAAGTCTCCCCTATATTTCATAAATTTGGATTTCTTAAAGAACACTGTCAGATTCCTCCCTGATGGTCCTCCCGATTGCATTAGCTGTCATATGGATGCAGTGAAATATTGCTTATTTTAAAGCCTTCTTGGCAGGAAAGATACACTTGGTGTATCTTAACAAGAAATGAAAACAACACTGGAAATTACATAACATTTAATGTAAAACCTTGATTTTTCAAAATGAAATAAATAACCCAGACTGAAATCAAGGTGATACGGAAAAAAAATTCTGGAACTCTAATAGCATCTGATATTAAAACACACACATATTTCATAGTAGATAAAATATTTAAATTCCTTCCACGTTTAACAAAGGCTTTGAAGGAACTGAACTACTTTTCAAAACCTATTGGCAACTGTCAGTTAACATTTGATTTTTATATTGGTTATTTTTATTCATCTTTCAGAGAAATGTAATATATATCGGGGCCAGGCAAAATAGTTTTTCTTCTGGGGAACTTCAAATGTAACAAATATTATAAAACAACTAGTTCATATCATTTATGTGAAAGAGATTAAAGTATTTCATTTCTAGCAGTACTGTATGTACATTCATTTTACATTTCAAACCATCAAATTAGGGAAATGAAACTGAAAAGGACCAACTCTCTATATTCGTTGGTAACCGACATTCACAAGTCCAGTTTCCCATGTGCAGAGAGGAGAGAATGAGAGTGCATAGAATTTCACATCTAATCACAGACCGGGGCCACTCATTTTTAGCCATAAATTTGAATTCTATTTCGAATTCTACTTTACTTATCAGCAAACATCTCTTCAACTTTATTAGTTAAATCCACATAATGCAGATCTGTAGCTAATAACATCAGGAAGCTTGGTTGGCATTAGAAATGGGGTTCAACCACAGCCAAGGTAAAAAGATACCCCCATCTTGCCTTTCTTCCTTCTAGCTTCTGAGGGGTCATTCAGCTCCCAATCTTGCCTCCCTTCTAGTTCTTAAAACATTAAATAACACACCAATTATCTAAACATCAGATTTTCTATTTTTATTAAAAACTCACAAATTTATTCAACATGTTTTCTTTCATACAGTGAATGGTCTAATATGCACTGGAGGTCACACAAGCTTAGGTTTATCAGAACAATAAAAGACATATGAGAAATTTAATATATAAAGAAAAAAGTAGCAGCTGTTGACTGCATATTTGACCATAAAATTTAAATATTTTGGACTTTTATTTTAAAGACACAAAAATAAAACCTGTGTGAGTCTATATAAGTCATATTAACAATTCCATGAATGTTCAACAGGACTAAAAATTAGCAAAGATGTTTTTTTCTTAAATCTTGTAACACTTTTTTTTTTTTAACACTTTCTCAGGTTGTGGTGCCAAGCACCTTTACAGTATTTGTGCTATAATTATCCTATTTGGCAAGTGTCTGAATATCGTGTTTTCTCTTTGCCTTGTGTAAACAACACCTTTTTACATACTAGCACAGTGAGCTGTGAGCCCTGCAAATCTGTCAGAACATCTACAGGAAAAAAAAAATGAACAATTTTGGTTGATTGCTCAAAACGTTTTGTTTTTGAACAAGAGGTTTCAAAACAGGATATATTAGTAAAACACTGAACTCCTGAATTTAACATTATACGTAAACAGTTGACTGTTTTTAGTTCAATAGTCTTTTTTTTTTTTAACTCTGTGTGTGTGAAGGTAGAATACTTTTCTTGTACAGCTGATATTCAAGTCATTTTTACTGAGAGGTCTGGCCGGAGACCATCTTATGCAGTGTGTCTGTGTGTATATCTGTGTGTGTAGAGCTTTGTGAAGGTAGAAGAGTTGATACTGAGGGCTTTACATTTAGAATTTTGCAATTTTGGTAAAAACAAAAAACAAAAAAACCCAGAGAGACAAAAAATATATGTATATAGTCCCACCTGATGCACAGCGGGTCGGCATTTCTGAAGTTCTAAGAGTTTGTTGTCGCTGTTGCTGAACTCTGAGACGAACACTAACAGATTTCCCAGAGCCAGAACCGTTTCTGGCTGGCCAGGGAGCGCCGGGGCAGCTTCACCTCCCTCACCGGGCTTCGAGGGCAGCTTCCCTCCCCGCAGCTCCTGTTGTCACCCCTGGCTGTGAGCCCCTGCGGGCCGCTGTGGGTGTTTCTGTGCCGCCCGCCCACCAAAAGCACACGCCCGCGGTGTCTTTCCACGGATCCGGGTCCGGGTGGGAGGTGGGAGAGGTCTGCATTTCCCTTCGGGAACCCCAGTCCTGCACTTGCCAGTCAGCGCGCTCGGATCCCAGTCCTACCTCCAGGCAGATTTGGATCCTATTTCGTGTCCCCCTTTCCCATCCAGTCTCCCCAGACGGAAAATGGTCCCCAAGACTGGAGGATGGTGGTGGTGGGGTGACTTGCCTTTTATTTTTTTTCCTTTTTTTCTATTTTTCTTAAATAAAAGTTCATTTCTGTACAACGACGAACTCCGCGGACCGTGTGAGACCCCGCTACCACACGGCCGCCTCGTTTATTTCGGGGGGGTGGGACAGGTGGTTCCCATAGCTCGCCCCGCCGTTGACCGACAGAGACGAGAAGGGCGGGCTGGGCCCGAAGACCTCAGCCGACATCGAATGTAGAGGCCCAGGCAGGCTGGGCTCAGGGCTGGGCGAGTCCCCGGGGGGATGCGCCAGAATGTCGGTGAACCTCTGCGCCTCGCTCGACGGGTGGTGGCCGGGCAGCGGGTGCTCCAGGCCGCCCAGGGGCGTCCCAGATGGCCCGGACGACGGCACGAAGGGCAGGTCCACTGGCGTCTGAGCCTGCGAGGAAGGGGGTCCTTGCGGGAAGAAGTCGTAGTTGCCCCCAGGCCCGTAGTACTCGCTCTGGTAATCTGCGGAGCGTCGGAGAGTAGCATGTCAGAGCGGGGCCCTGGGTGGGGCAGGGTAGAAAGGGCAGGAAGGCGGGCTCGCCAGCCGACAGGGGAGGGCAACGCGGGGCACTCGCCGTTCGTGGGACTCCCCTGCAGGGCTGGAACCAGGGAAGAGGCTGGGTGCAAACACAGGAGCGGCTCCCTACCTGCCCACCCGCCTCAATCTAGTATGAGAATTCAGCCCTTGGTCTCTCTACCTTCCCCTTGATTTACTCCCCAGCCTTCGTCCATCAATCCATTTCTCTATAGAAAGCGAGAAGCGCCTCCCGCGCTGCCACCCGCTTCCAACGAAGCCAACCCTGGCCTGGCCGCGCCCTGCACGGGGCAGCACACCCACCTCCGTAGAAGGAGAAAGGTCCGTTGGGGATGAGCTCGCCCGGCTCCAGGCGGTCCACGAGCGGCCGCATCCGGCGCGGACTGCGGAAGAAGGCATGGCGCCGGGCACCCAGCGCGCTTAGCTGCTTCATCCTCCGTTCTTTGGAGCGTCGGTTCTGGAACCAGACCTGAAGCACAAACGCCGCGGGGTGAGGCCACGAAGACCCCATCCACCACTTCGGGTACGCGGTACGGCGGGGTCCCTCACCCCTTCACCGCCTAGCTCTCTGCGCTCCGTGTGTGTGTGTGTGTGTGTGTGTGTGTGTGTGTGTGTGTGTGTGTGTGTGTGTGTGCGTGTGTTGTGTGGTGGGGGCGATTCTCAGAGCTGGACAGCGCAGGGAGACCTCTGAGCCAATGGTGAACAGGATTTCCGCCTAAGGGTCCTGGGCAAGACGACCAGCCCAACGAGAGGCAGTTGGAGTTTGTTTCTTACAGTCACACTGTCATAGTTACAGCTTCTCGGGGACTGTACACATATACATTCAACCTCCCCAAGTAGTGTCAGACTCACACAGCTTCCATTTCACGGTCTCTGGCAGTACCCTCCCCCGCATGATAGTGACGGAGAATTAAACAGCCTCCTGTTGACACTCAGTCTCCCAACCATAGTGACACCGAAATGCACAATCTCCTTTTCACACCCACGCAAATCTCCCAGTGTTGAAGATACTTATCCATAGCCTCTCACTCATAGTGACACAGACATGCAACCTCCCATTCACGTGTGCACAGGTTGGCACAGCCTTCCAGAGGCCAAAGAGCCTCCCACAGAGGGCAACTTGCATACGTGTGCCCAAACACGCTCAGCCTCCCAGGCACATCCACCCACAGCCTCACGGAGCCTCCAGATACGATGAACCGGACACCTAACCTTGGGCTTGAGAATCGACCAGAATCACACGCAGTCGCAAATCCTCACAATGCCCACAAAGCTGCCGAGATGGCTGCCTCCCTTCCTCATCCCACCCTGGACTGCCAGAGGTACGGCTGACTCCGGCCGGATCACTTCAACCCAGGACGCCACACTTCTCTTCCGAGAGAAGTCTGTTCTGGAGCTTGTCTAACTGGGCAAGAAACCCACAAAGTCGGGGTTAGGGACGCAGAGGGAGATCACGTTGTGCAGAGCCAGGGAAACCAGTGGGCGGTGTAGAAACAAAGGGTCCCAACTCCAGCCGAGGTGTCTGACAATGTCCCCTCCTTCCAGCTTCCTGCTGAGTCCCCGTCCCCCTCGCCCTCCGCCACCACTATCACCTGAGCTGGACCGGGAAAAAGAAGAGACCTAGGGATTTTCAGATGCTCTACACATCAGGAGGCACTTCAAAGGTCGCGCGGGTAGGGATGTGTCTGTGCCTCTTCCCTCCCCCTCCGCCAGCCTCCGCAAACTCGCTCCACTGCTGGAAGCTGGCCCGGAGGAGCCGTGTGGGTCTCGGGGGAACTGAGTGGCAGGCCGGGGCCCTGACCTGGATGACGCGCATGTTGAGGCCAGTTTCCTGAGCCAGCTGCTCGCGGATGTGGCGCGTGGGCTTGGGCGTCGCGGCGAAGGCGGCCTTCAGCGTCTCCAGCTGCTTGGCTTTGATGGTGGTGCGCGGCCCCCGCCGCTTGGCGCCCAGGTTCTGGTCGTCATTCTCGTTGCTGCCCCCTTCCTTGTCTGATACGTTGGCGCTTTCCGAGTCCTTGGCGTCGTCCTGCGACGGGTCTTGGGAGTCCGGAGACAAACTGGGGTCACTGCCCGTGGTGGCTGGAGAGAAGGAAGGTACAGGTGAAGAGCGGCCTTGGTGAGCCTTCTTCCCCCAGGACCCGCCCGCCCCTAGCGAGCGGGAAAACTGGGGCCTCACCCGAATGGAGGCTGTTCTCTTTGGCGACACTGCTGTTGCTTAGGTAATCCTCTTTGCAGACGAACTTGTTCTCGTCGATGATGTAGAGCTCCTCGCCGGTGGAGAGCTGCTTGTTACACATCATGCAGGTGAAGCAGTTTAGATGAAACACTTTGCTCCTCGCTCTCCGCACCAGGTCGCTAGGGGAGATGCCCTGCGCGCAGCCTGCGCATTTGGTACCGAAACACCTGCAGATGGAGGGTTGGTGAGGATCAGGGAGAGACAGAGGCAGAGAGAAAGAAGAGAGAGAAAAAAGAAGAAGAAAGTGGAGGAAGGAGAAGAGGAAAGGGAAAATGAGTCAGAGCGCGCCAAAAAGAAAGAGGCAGAATGCCGATCAAGTGGGCAAGAAGACAGGAAGAAAGTGCGGGCACCATGAAAAGTCAAGGAGGCGATACACAAGGTTAAAGTGAGAGAGCGAGGGGCCCAAGCTGCCCCCACCTCTAACCTCACACCCAGTGTGGTCCCAGAGGAATAAAAGCGCTGCCGAAGAAGGCAGCAAGGCGTTGGATGGGAAGTGGGAGAGAGGCACTTATTTTCCGATTAGATTCAGAAAACAGTCAAATTCGAACTAGAGTTCCACATAAACGCGTCCCAAGCCCTGCTTTTCTCTTTCTAGTGACGCCTCTCTTTTACCGCAAAAGGACCCGCGCGGCAGGCTGGGCTCTGGCAAGGTCCAGTCCCGCGGCGGGTAAACAGCACGGAGAACCCAGACTGCCGCAGCTGGACCGCCGCCACGTTCAAACCCCAAACCCCGCAGGTCGACGCAAGCTTGGCGCCAGGCTTTGCCGGAGAGCCATGCCTCTGGGCCCCACTGGCATCCCGCGCGGTTTGCCGCTCCCTAGCTCAGCTTCAGCCAGTACCAGGAAAACCGGATGAGGCCTGCGAAGGCTCAGAAGCTCAACCTGCGCTTTTTCTCGGCAATATCAGCCTACCGAGCGGTTTGCTCCCTAGTCCCTCACAACCAGAGCCACACGTCGAGGCGCGGCATTGGGACAGGTGGCTTTGAACCCCCACCTTAACTTTCAGTTTGATCTGTAACCACAACTCAGAAAAGCAGAAACCAAGTCAGCCCAGTTAACTGGGAGATTTCAAACTCTCACAAGGGAATTACAATTTGCATCTGCTCTTGTTCTTCTCTGTTGACTTGCATGTAGTGTGGATTTAGTGGTAAGATAGCGAGTTTAAGGGAATACAATTAAAATGCTAAATGGAGGAGGGGCATCAGGAGAAACTCGGCTTTTGCTTGGGTTTCAGCAAGGAAGTGGCTGAGGATGGCCGGCAGGGCCTGAGAGCGCGGAACCGTGCCTCAGAGCCAGAAGTCCGTGTTGAACGGAGGCCCAACCTCCCTCCAACCCCGTTGCACGGGGGAAGCAAGGGAAAAGGTCTTCAAGGAGGTTGTGGCCTCGGGGCATTTCACTGGCACCGTGTGCCAGTTTGCTCACGCCGGTGCTTGGAGGCCGGTTGGGGTTTGGGGAACACCCGGGATGTGCAGGATAGGCATCAGAGCCGAGCTCTTCTCTGTCGCTGCCTAGGCAGGCGACTCGGACACTCCATGCAAAACGCTCCGCGGTTCCCGCCAAGACCCTTTGGAGACGAAAAGGCAGTGGCATGGAGCTACCCCGGGCTTCTAAGCTCAGCTTGGATGGCCAGCAACCCAGGAGGCCCGGAGAACGCAGTTGCTGGAGAGCTCCCCGCACGGGGAAAGACCGGTACCGGGACTACGACTCATGAGGCTGTGCTGCCTCTCTCCAAGCTTGGAGGGGCTTCTGGTCCGAGGCGCACTCAGACCCTTCCTTCCCACGCATGTGCAGCCAAGCCTGTACCCACAATTTCCAGGACGCGAGCAGGGCTGCGTCCCAGGCGCCCAGCGCGCCAGCTGGCGAAGAGGCGGGCGCCGTGGGACTTGGCTGCTTTCTCCAAAGGCAGCTCCTAACTCGGCGGCTGCGGCCACGCTGACCTCTGATCCGTAGCTGGCCGGGAAGGGCCCGCGGGGAGGGAACAGTAGAGGTGCTCCAGGGAAGTACTCACCGGAAGAAGTCGTTCTTGCAGTAGAGCTTGCCTTCCCGGGAGAAGCACTTCTCGGTCAGGTTGCATTTACATTCGCAGCACTGAACGCACTTAACGTGCCAGGCCCTGTCCAGCACGTTCAAGAGGAAGCGGTCCAGTATGGGCCTTTTGCAGCCGGCACAGTGCACCATGGTCTTTGGTTTGGTTGGGTGAGGCCCGGAGAGAGAAGAGCAGGTAGAGCCGAGGGGATGACTCCCGAAGACGATCGGCAGTAGCCTCCCAGCCCCTCCAAAAAGAGGGAACACACTCGGCGGTGCAAGCCAAAACCCACACCAGGAAATCAAAAGAAGGGGAAACGAGGCAAATGGGGGCGGGGTGCTCCTTGGTGGTGTGCAGCCCTGGAGTCCCAGGGCCGCGGGGCACAGCAGCGCCGCAGCAGCTCCTGGGGCGTGGAAAAGAGTCTCAGGCGGGCGCGAAAGCGACTCTTCTGCCCAGAGCCCGGGAAGGAGTGAAGGTCACCGAGAACGGTGACGGGAACGGAAATAAATAAATAAAACGGAGACCGAGAAGGAAGAGGACGACGCGGCGAGCTCGGGCTGCAGGGAAAGAGCCGCTGAGTTCTCTCGGGCTTGAGGTAGAGCTGTCAGAAGTCAAAGTGCATCTGCTTTTGTCGGGGTATGAGGGCGGGTGTGTGTGTGCCTGGCTGCCCGCCACCGGGATTTCCTCTCCTCTTTTTATAAAAGAAAAGAACAAAATGAGTAGAGAAGCTTTGGATCCTAAACTGCCGGCATCGCGCAGCGGGTTGGGACGCACTGGGCGCCCGCTGTGGGCCGAGGGAAGGGGCGGGGGCAGGCCGAGGGGGAGAGAGGGAGGGGAGGGCAGGAGTAAGATCTCGTTGTTGACTGTTTTTGTTGCTTAGGTTTCCCCCCTTTTGGAGACGTGTTTGTGTCAATGGAGATAGGAGAGGGACAACTCCGGGCGGACGCAGCCAGACGCACTCGCTCGCTCCCCACCGCCCCAACCCCGTCACCTGGCCCGTGGCCTGCCAGGCGGCCTCCGTGTTCTCGGGACCGCCCTCCCTGCGGTTGGACTCCTTCGGGGAGATGATACTGGCTGGCTCCTCACCGCGCCTGGCCGTGCATCGTGGCTCCAGTCACAATTCGCGGCCGCCTCGGCGCGGTGCCCCGCATCGCTGGCCCACACTTCGGCTGCTTGCGTCCAACCCCACAGTTGCTCGACTTTCTTTTCTTTTCCTTTTCCCCTCTTTTTTCGTTGTGGTGGCAAATCTGGGTTTCCTTTCTAGCCTCTTTCTTTCCTTCCTTTTTTTTTCTTTTGCAGCGGGAGGAGTCAGGAGGAGGGGGAGTAGCTTGGAGAGCTTTTAAAAACGTCCTGGTGCAGTGGCTAGAGTTCTGTGGGGCGGGAGCAGCTCGGCACCGGCCGTCACTGTCGCCGCCCGGGCCGCGGTTCGTCGCTGGCTCTCCCTGGACAAGCGTCCCTCTATCCCCGGTCTCCTGGCCCAGTCCGCCGCCCCGGCGCGTCTCTCCCCAGCTCCGGCGGCTCGGTCACTGCTCCTGGCTGTTGGCTGAGCTCTGGAAGCCCCCTCGCCTTAATGCAGCGCCCGCCGACGTCACGGAGGCCTACGACCAATCAGCGGCTCGCGGTCCCTCTGTAAACCATTCTGCATCCCCCGGCCGGGGAGAGTGCGGGGAGACCGCGTTTAGAGGATCAGTGGCAACCGCAACCGCGGCCCCGCGCGGTGCGGGCGGCGGGTCGCGAAGTGCCTGGGCCCCCTCCTGCTCTGGTAAGGCGCTGGTTTCGACGGGAGGGACTGAGAGAACGCGGGAGTAGGCTCAGGCGGAGGGCAGAGTTTTGCTAGAGGGTGGGAGTAATCCAATCAAGCCTTGTTGAAGGTTGGGGTGCAGTTGGGTCCAGGAGCCCTGGCGGCCTTGGTGCACTGTTTGGCTTTGCAATACATTGGGTGTTGCTTTTCCTCCCTTCTTCTTGCTTTCTTGGCCTAGAAGTTTGCCCGAGCCCAGCGCGCGACTTTGGAGGAGTGGTGGAGGGAGGGCACTTGGCAGCAGGATCTCCCTCCTCCGGCTCTTCCTTCTGTGCCCCCTCCCCTAATTCATCCAAAGTCTACAAGGTCCCGGTCTCTGGGAGATCTGGGTGTCCGTTTCCCGCAGCGCGGTCTTGGAAAGTTGATTCCGGCGGTTTCCTGGTGGGGGCGGGGGAGACCGGAGGCGCGGCGCCCGCCGGGGAGGGGGAAAGGAGTGGGTGGGGAAGCACCTCGGGTGAGGAGTTGCAACCCTGTTGAGAAGTTGTGAGGAAGCTGTGATCCGGAGACACCTTTTACTTAAAAAAACAAAAAAACAAAACAAGCGACCGGGCGGAAAAACGCCGAGTCCAGCGCCGGCTGGGGGGATGGTGGAATTGGCGGTGGAAAGGGGGACGTGCCGGGGTCTCCACAGAGAGGCAGCAGTGTTTTGGGGTGGGCAGGGCACGGGTAGAGTGGGCCTGGCTTCCGGTCCTCCCCTTTTCCAGGCCGCAGGCTGGCACCAATTTCGCCAGACAACCGCCGACTGTGCACATTCTCTGTAGTTCACTCCCAGGGAGCCCATACCTCCCTAATTTCGCCTGGAGTATAAACTCGGGACCACTGCCCATGGGGGCGGATTACCCCGGACGTGGGGGTCGTGTCTGGGTCCTGAAAGCCTTAGCCTCGAAGAGTCACTCTAGTTCTCTGGCCCATACCAATTAAATACCAAATTCCGTTTAGACAGCACTATTTCTATGCTTACCCATAGAAAGTTGGAAGCTAGCATGGCTAGGCAGTCCTGCTCTTTTGCTATTCGTTTTTGTTTTCTGGGAGAGGGAGTGCTAGGAAAGCGTATTTGGCCCTAGCGTGGAAGGAACTAAGTATGGGCAGCCAGTTGGGTCTAACTGGTGTTTGGGGATTGGCCTTTTGATCCCACTACCTGTATAGGGCTCGGACATCACACACAGGGCCTGGGGCTAACTTGGGGAAAATGCGCGCTGAAACTCCCTTGCACTGAGCCTGGGTGGGCAGAGAATCTAGCCCTCTGCAAACGGAATACCCTCTTCGGACGAATCGGGAAACCGCTACGGAGAATTTGGTTTGTGTTTCTGTGGGACTGTGGTTTTAGGGTTCTGCCAACGCCCATTTCCTGCCTTCAAGACTCCGCTCCTAATGCCCTGCAACCCCGGGGCCTGCCGACACTCCCGCCTTGCCGTCCGCATCACCTTGTGATTGGAAGGCAAAGCCCAGTCCCGCCGAGAGCCCCTTTGGCGCTCCTCATATCCTGACCGCTGGGTGCGGGACCTCTAATGCTTCACGGTACCCTCTCCACACGGACACCTGGGCTCGGCTCCCGGTTGCGGGGAGGGAGGTGTTGGGACTGGTTATCTCTTTCGAATCAGCCCCCTCCATGGGTCTCTCCCAGGCTGGCGCTCAGGGCAAGGCTGGGAATGGAAAGGCGGTTCTCCAACCTAGCAGGCCAGCTTCGAGGGCTCAGACTTGGCTTTGTGCTCCTCCTGCGGACCCGACACTTCCAGAAACAAGCCGACCCGTACCTGGTACTCCAGGACCCGGGGAGACACTAATTGCTGCGCAGCGCGGGGTCCTCGCCTCCTCTATCAGGACCCGAGGAGCCTCCCCAGCTCTCTGCACTGAGTGAGGTCCGCGGGGAGAGGCTGGTCCAGTCCAGAGGACTCCACGCTCCTCCCTCCTCCAGCTGTCTCGGTTCTTGCCGCTAGCGCCCTCGACCCAACCGCCTTTCTGGAATCTATAGGGGACCCTGTCCCGAGGGCCTCGCCCTCGCCCCTGCCCCAGCTGGGCTTCTTCTCATGCAAAGCAGAGGGGCCATGGGGGTGGGGGGCATTCGGCGGGGGACTTACGGGGTGACAGCTGGACTCGGCTGCCGACCCCTCCTGAACCGAAGGCCCGCCGCCTTCTTTTGGGTGGGCAGGAGTAGGTCGCTGCACGCCTTTGGGAGGTGCAGGGACCTTGGGATCTCAATGTGGGGGAAAGAGCACCCCTCCCTGCAGGCGCAACAAAGCAGTAGAGGAGTTGAGGGCGAGGAAAGGATGTGGGCTCTGGGGCATCGCGGGCTCTGCTTGTCTCCTTGTCCAGATGGCTCAATAAACAGATTCGCGGGACGAACCCCGCATCTACTAGGAGATCCGAGAGCGCAACTCTACGCGCGCCTCCTGGCTCCTGATTCTAGGTTTAAAGTCCACATTTAACACCTTCACGGTGACAGCACAC
This sequence comes from Pteropus vampyrus, assembly GCF_000151845.1. NCBI lineage: Eukaryota > Metazoa > Chordata > Mammalia > Chiroptera > Pteropodidae > Pteropus > Pteropus vampyrus. The sequence continues at coordinate 1,767,468 of NW_011889139.1, forward strand.
TAGATTAATGTTTTTTTCGTTTCCATTGAGTTTTTATTTTAAAATGTAATCGCTCTCAGGGACATAGAGAGAAAACTACCAGGCTTTCCTAATTTCCCGGCTCCGAAGCCTCTCAGCTCAGCATTTAAACCAATGTCTGCTCCGTGAGGAGCACTAACCTTCCCTCCTCACCCTCACTGCCAGCTACTGCTTGCATCCTGAAGTGCACAAGCACTTCCCTTCCTAATACCCTACAAGTCACACAGACCCATAACCACGCACATGGTCCCAGGACATGTAAATTCTGGATGCGGTGATCCTCAGTGGCTTCAGAATCCTCTCCACCTCATCCCCAGATACTCTTGGAAAAGGCCCCAGAAGGCCCAGGAAGGGGCTTTCACATTTTAGGTTTCTCTTCGCAGAGGCGCCTTGAGGATCAGCCCCTGAGGAAGGATCCTGCAGGGAAACTGGGGACGAAGGGGGTTCTGCTAGCCCTCCCCAGCTGCCCTGCACTTTGGGGGCTGAATGCGCCCCCCTCCTGCACCTCCTTTCTCCTCGAAGCCTCCTTGGTTCCGAGCCCCACCTCAGCTCACTCCCCGATGTTCCCAAGTGGCTCCCGCGGCCCAAAGACTGGAGCATGCTCTGCAGAGTCACTGCTGTTGATCCCCCGAGAACAGCAAGCACTTTCCTGCTTACCGACCGCGCTCCTGTCCATCCCACAACCTTAAGAAACAAGTAGAGAGGCCTCAAAAGGAGGCACCTGAGGCAGAGTGGACTCTCGGTGGTTACCTGCACCTGGCCGCAGGAACGGAGTGCGACCAGACATGCGGGGCCAGGAAGAGGGAGCGGGGAGCAAGCTGGGCGCGTCCTGGATCCTGCGGGTCATGGAGGCCACACAAACTCCGCATGGACTCGGTAAGGATGCCTGCTCACGCAACACAGGAAACTTTGGCCAGGGTCCCTCGGATCTGATCTGACTTCTCCACATTTTCCTTTCTCTCTTGTTCACTCCTTCCTCGAGTTGTCTTCATTTCACTTCATTGCGCTCTCCTGGAAATGACCTACTTGTGTGCAGCACTTTACAGTTTACAGCACTATGTCCCCTGAACCACATAGTAAGAGGGGGGATCGGTATTATCTTTCTTTTCCAGGGAAGAAACCCAAATTAGAGGGTTTGCTCGAGATCCCTCAGTGCACTATTGAAAGAGAGAAGTGCGTGGGGTGGTGGTGGGGGAGTGCTTATCACATTGTCCCATCCTATATCTTCTGAAGTGGGGGTAGAGAGTGGGTTGGGGGGACTCCAAGGCCAGGAAAGGGCAGCATCCGTCTGGGGCTCCACGGTGTGTGCTTGGGCTGGGTAAACAATACTGGCTTCCCACGAGGGCTGGAGGGACCCTGGGCATGGAGGGGGGAGCGAAGTGGAGCGTGGTGATCTCAGATGCAAGTTGGCTCCGCACCTCGGAGCTAAGACAGGACGCTGATCCTCTCGGACAGGAGAAGGGGAACAGAAGGCAGGAGAGAGATGGGTGGGGGGAGAGTAGTGAGGAGGGACAGGAACCCAGAATAAGGGCAGAAAACCAGAGAAAAGAAGACAGGAATGCAGAAAAGTATGTAGGGATAAAAGAATCAAAGGAGCTGGGGGAATGCATAGAGGAGTAGAGAGGGGGGAAAAAAGGGAGGGAAGAAGACCCAGAAAGATACCCAGAGACAAAAAAAAAAAAAAAAAAAAGAAAGAAAAAGCGGCCGTGGAGAGGCGCCTGAGCCGAGGACCCTGCAGGCAGCAGACAGGACTCGAGGGTGCGCGGGTATGTGACAGGCGTATTCATAGGCGAGGGGGAAAAGGAGGCAACGAGTTTGGTGGGAGACTCAGCGCACTCGGCCCGTGGAAAAGCATGTGAGCAGCTCTGGGCAGGAATCCAACAAATAAATAAAACGTCTAAGACGGCATGACAACAATGTGTATTTGGGTGCGTGCCCGTGTTTCCTCTGTCTGAACACACACTCACACCCGGTAAGGAAGACAAACGGGGCTCATGCCTTCCAGTAATTAATCCTCTCACTAATTGACTCTCTCCCCTTACCTAATGGTGACGGCCACTGCCGATATCTGGAGAGATATCAAGTGGATAGAGGGGGAGGGAGGGGATGAAGAGACCCCCAAAGATAACCACCTTTGGGACAGGGATTGAGTTTTTTCTGGACTTGGCAGCTCTAAGCTGCGCCCCGCCCCCCCCCCCCGCCTCCTTTGGGTGGCAGAGTTCAACAGATGTTGCTGCCTCACCAGCCCCTCTATGTTTGCATCAATAAAGATCTCAGATTAGGGGTGCCCAGGAGCCCTCCACACACACACTGAGGCCCTTCATCAATCTCAGAGGCTGAAAGCCACCCACTGCCCCTCTGCTGGACATTTCCTACCTTTAGGCAACAGCAAATTTCCTTCCCCTCCAAGGAGCCTAGACTCTGTCCCCCTTCTTTAAGATACTATTTAGTTTTCCTAGGACCTGGGATGTGTCCTGCAGGCCTGAGTAGAGCAGGAGAGGAGGTTTTGAATAAGTTGAGAAGCAGACTTGAGTAGATGGAGAGAGGGAGCAGTGGGAGGGATGAGATCAGGGCAAGGATGGGAAGAGACAAACCTACCCAGACAGGAGTAGAGAGAGATGGAATACACACCTGGTAAGAGTGAGGCCTCTGGGGACAGAAGAGAAAAAGGTAGGCATATGCATCGTGGGAGAGGGCAAGGCAATGACCATGTCTCTGTGACCATGTGAGTCAGGGGGATAGTTCTATCTGTGTGAGCATGAGGAGGGGCTCCTCTTATTTCCCCCACAGTATCCTCAGTTTTCAGGACTGGGGAAGAGGCAGGGGAGAGAGCGTTGGGCTTGGATAGACAGACCCTTGGTAGCTGAATAGGCTGGAAGGGTCCCAAGGCTCACAGGCTCTGATGATGCAGATTTGAGGCTTAGGTTTGGGTGGTGAATGTCAACTCTCACTTCTTGGAGGTGGCAGCTTTTCTCTGTTGGCCCCCTCAGAGGCTAAATAAATAATTGCTGAGATCCATAAACCGCCCAGCCTAGGGGGAGGAAAGAGGTGGGAAGGACAGCTACCCAGGAAAAAAAATCCATTTCCCCCACCCCACTAAACACATTCTTAATTGTCCCTTGGGAACATTTGTACATTTGACCAAAGCAAATCCCCAAGCAGTAACAGCAAAATTCGTCATAGGGACTCGTAGTCCAGAGAGAGTTGGGAATCTGGGGTCTGGAGAAGGAGGAGGTGGGGAGAGATGGTGGACGTGTTTGAGAAGGTGAGAAACTTGGCTCTTCTTTCCCTGTCTCTGTCATGCTTTAGAAAGAAAGTGGGCAAGAGGAATAAAGTTCCGGAAGAAAGAAAGAGAAGGGCATATAAAAGGCAAATCCAAACCAGAAAGGAAAGAAAGTGAAGAAGAAAGAAAAAGGCGGGGAGGGGGAAGAGATGACAATAAAAAAGGGTGAAGGCGGCCCCAGGAGGCCAGGCCTCGTCCCAGACCATCCGTCTTCATTGTCTCCGTGTGTGCAAAGGCAACTCCGGCATAAGGAAAAGCCACTATTGGAGCTGCGGCTTTATTTTATATCCTATACATCAGGAGGGAGGCAAAGCTTTATTTTCGCCAAGAGACAGATATTTTATTTCTCTCTTACGGTTTTATGTGTGAGAGATGTCAGGTTGCCACAATGGATGGCTAATGCATAGGCAAGAGGAAGCCGTGTTGGCATGCTGTGTGTCATGGGGTCTTGGGGGGGTGAGCGGGCCTGGGATTTAGGGCTGATGGGACACTCTGGGGGATTTCTGCTAAAACATCTCTCTTCATAAATCCAGAAGCATGGTCAGCTCAACAGGGAGAAGAAGGAGTTTTAGAGGGAAAAGAGTTGGGCTTAGTAATAAACGAACACACAAAGGAACCGCTTACCTTCCAACAGGCTCGGGCAACCGGGGCAAGGCGGCCCTATGGAAACGCACAGATTTCACATCCAAACAAACATTAGCCTTTCACAGGGAAGTATTTTTCTGCAGAACTCAATGTCATTTTACTTCCTTTCCCCATTTTATATTTTTTCACCTCCCCCCACCATTTCATCAGAAATCTTTTTTCACCTCCTCAGAGCCTTGGGGGGAAAGAGCTATTAATTTGCAAATCATCCGATCTGTGAAAGGATTGAGATGCCTGTTTGTCACCGCTAAATCCAATGTCTTGAGTGGACACACACATGCACACATGAGCCTATCGTGCTGTGAATCCTGGGGGCATAGGTGCCAGATTTGAATCCAAGAAAAGCACGCCCCCCCCACCCCCCGCAACTGAATAATATTCCTATTTTTAAACCTGGAGAAAAGAGGGAAGATGAGGGGACAAAAACACAGAGAGGGAAGTGAGGGAAGTATGTTAATGAACGCGTTCCATTCAGGACTTAGACTGATTTCTCCCACTCCCATCCTCCCCAAACCATTTCTTATGAGAGTTGTTTTATTTGTTTTCATGAGCTACTCTTGTAATTTTTTGATTTCTTTGTTTATATCCACTGTGGAGCAAAAAGGTGACCATGCTCTTTCCCTCTTTTCAGAGGATCAGAGGCGACACAGGATCTTCGGACAATGAACGTGGGGACCTGGGCACACTGTCCTTAGCTATGGCCTTTGGAGAAGACATTTAACCTTCTGGGCCTCAGTGTCCCCATCTGTAATACGAGGGGATTGGGCTAAATGGTTGCTAAGGTCCCTCCAGCTCCAACCTCCTCTGGCTGAAGGAGATAATGTGTGAAAACACTTTGTGAACGCTAAAGCCAGACGAATGCCGGGGATTATTATTATGATTCTAATCAATCCTCTTTTCTCCACATGGATCTTGGCTGTTTAGCACCAGCAAGCAGGCTAAAGAGGGCCGAAAGCAAGAAAGCTTAGTGGAGATAGAAAAGCTCTGTGGCATGGACATAAACCCTGCATCTCTAGAAACATTCTGTCTCTGTGTGGCCCCCAGGCCTGGTGGGAATGGGGAAGCAGAGGCAGCCTAACTTGGTCAAACCCATTTCAGTCTACATGGAGGCAGAGAGTATATTTCTTCCAAAGCATTGCTTGTCTCCAACTGACTGACAGAGGAACCTGATGTCAAGGCGATTTGCAATTGTTTTTTTCCAGGAAGAAAGGAAAAACAAGGTGTAGTTGATTAGCAAGTTAATTATTTCAGTACCCCAAGGGTTCCAGTGTGGTGGTAAGTTGTCCAGCCCTGGTGTAATTTCACAGTCCATGCATTTTCTTGTAAGCACCTGGGGTGCCCGGGTCTGTCTCTCTCCATCTACCTGCCTTATGTCTTCCTGATACACCTGGGGAGATGAGTAGGGCCTGGGGTGGTAGATGGTGCAGTTATATATTTGGCCTAGGCTGCGGGTTGGGAGACCAGACAGAGAACAGGGTGGAGGAAGCTTCTACCTCCACCGAGTGTTTAATCATCTGGCCTTTCTTTCTTTCTTTTTTTTAAATTTTTTATTTAATAAAAATAATGAGGCAAGTTGTCAGAAAGTGGAGCTGTTGTGCGGTAATTTTCCCAGACTTAGCATGGAAGAAACTGGGTTTGAGAGGCCTTCTTCGCTTTTGCCTCCTCCTAGCCCTGGCCAGCTCTTCAGTGCTCATATCTGCTTTCCCAACTCTGGCCACCACTTGATCTGCAGCAGACTCCTCCAGTCTGACTTCAAGATCTGATTTCCCCTTGGGGGAGGGGAGGGAGGTTGGTGTGGTCAAACGCACACCTCCCTCAGAGAGATAAGTTGGGGATGTGAACATTAGCCTCAGAATTAACAGCTTTTGCTGCTCTCTCCTCTCTGGGCTGGTAGGACCAGCCCCCTGCCGCTCCTCCTGAGGTAGATGAAGGGAGGGCTCAGCAGTTTACTTAAGAGTGGTCCCATCTGCTCAGACTGGCCTTTCATAAGGGGAGGGATTTATGCAGTGTCCTTGTGCACAGACCTGGGATTTGCCTGAAAACCTTGGGCCTCTGAGAATATTACCGAACGCTAAAATGTTCAGCCACGGAGATGATTCATGATTCGTCTGCACGGGCTGGTTGTATAGGAGCGTGTGGGGTGTGTGTGTGTGTTGGCGAGGGGCACACACATTGATGGGTGCTTGTCACCATTCTTACTTCTAATCCAAACATTAGGAAACTTTTTTTTTTTTCTATGTTCACTCAGGAGACACAGTACATGGCACCAGGCTCTGGAGAGCCAACTTCCTGACTCGAGCGGTGTGAAGATGATACAATACTCTTTGGTGCTGGTGTGCAGCTGTCCCCCAAGCAGGCCGGCTGATATCCCTGCTGGTGGAGAGGGGCCGAGGGCTGTCTGGAAAGGTAGTTCTGATGACTACTTCATTGCAGAGGATTTGGGGAGTGGAGGTGGGTCCAATTGTTGTTCCAATTATACATGGCCATGTTCAGTCTTTCCCTCAGAGGCCTCAGGGGTCTCAGTAGGATAGATTTAGAGAAACTTAGAGTGTAGGAAGGCAGGTGTAGGAAGTTCCTTGTCTCAACCTTGATACTGCCATGCCCAAATGAAGCCCAATGGTGGTAAAAAAATAGATCCTAGAGAGCAGAGCTTTGAGGTTCCATGTGGGGTCTTGGCCCTGGCTCCTGGGAGACTAAGAAGTCCTTTCTTTGCAAGTTTCGGGAAGACCTACAGGTGCCATTTATTCAACAGCCTTGAGAAGTAAGTGCAACCGCTTCCACTGCCCAGTAGCTGGTAAGGGAGCATTTTAAGCTTGTAGGACCCTCATTTATGGTTCTACCATTTTCTTGTTCATGTTCAAGTTTAGACTTATAGATGAAAATCTCAGCCTTCCCAGCTCTTGACTTTTTCTTCTCTCTCAGGCCATTCATGATTTAGCCAACATTCTAGGCCATTGGCCAGCACACATTTGAAAGGTGAGCAGACAGGCCTGTAAACGACGTGCGAAGCTGTTCTCATTTTGGGCTCAAGAGAGGATACAGCTTCCCCTTAAAAAAGAGAAGCAGGGAACCACTTCTATGAATCTTTTAATGAAGGATTTACTACTAATTTGATAAGTTCAATGCTCTTTTTACTCATTCTGAATGAATAACTTTGTCAGTCAACCGAAGGGTGTGCAGAACCTATAAAAAATGCTTCTTTTGGTCTCTCTGTTTTAACACATGCTGGGGCTTGGGCTTGCCTCTGACAGACTGGGGAGGAGTAGAAACATTCCAGAGACCAGGTCTTAGAGTGTTATCTCTTCTCCCACCCCAAATCCTCACCCTCCATTTTATCTCTCTTAAATACAAATGCCGGGACCTCCTGGGGAAGTGTGAAGGGATGGGTTTTAATCAGATTTGGGGAAGGAAGAGGAATAAGTTGAGCCCAAAGAAAGAGGGGAACAGTTGGAATTTTTAGATGTCACTACTCTGTTACACTTTTTATGTGTTGTATATCTTACAAATTATGCATTTGTTGCAGTAATCTACAGTGTATATGTGACATTTGCCAAATGCTGCTTGGCCAAAACAATGTTAAATAAAATTGTAAGAAATGCTACCAAGGCCTTGCATGCGTTATTTAATTCTATCGATAAACAATGTTAATGTGTAGCATCTCAGTTGGCACAATAATCATGTTTCATTTATATATGCCGAGATATTTAAGCATGAAAGATACAGTTTTCCAACACATATATTTCCCAATGATTACTTAGGAGAAATGTGATAGAAATAGCAGAAACCTTTTCTTTCTCCACATAAACTTGCACCCTGCATGCCCAGACTGCCAGTCACACACATTCAAATGGCCAGCCAGCCCCATACATATTGTCATGTAAGTGTAAATTCTGTAAACATAGATTCAGCTTTATGTACCTGTACACAATTACAGACACATATACCAGCATTTTAGAATCTTTGGTACATTTATATATATTTTCTCACACACCAACGCTGCTGCATAGATGGATGGTGACATGAACGCGCATACCATCCCACATGTGGGTATTTATATGTACACATGTAAGTGTTCTCACTGCGAGTGCAGATGTACCTGAAAAACGGGTACCCACATGCAGGAGAATCCTCTGCACAGACTCCTACATAAGTGTGCATCTATGTGCCTGTGCACATTTGCACACACACTCCTGCACCCCTGCTCTGGGGCATACATTGACACTCCACAAGCCAAGGTGCAACAGCTGCCCTCTTACTCTCGGAGGCTCCAGACCTGGTGGACAGTATCTGAATTGAGTGTGTGCCCTGTGCGAGCCCTGAGGCTTTCAAGATGGGAGGCCACGAGGAGCAGAGTCAAGATGCCAGCCTGCCTGGCCTTTAATAAAAAAAAAAGAAAAAGGGGGGGTCGGGTCGCTGATCTCTGCAGACAGAACTGCTTTCGAAAGAGGATCCATCTTTTATTTGCTCATTTAACAAATGAATCAGGATACCTGAGTGTCTTCTGTGGTCCTGGCTCTGCTCTCAGTTTTCTGTGTGAGCCTAAGTAACCTGCTCTTTGGGTCTCAGTTTTTATCTCTGTAAAGTTAAGTACTGGCCTGGACCAGTAGTTCTCAACCCTGGCTACCCAGTAAAATCTTCTGGAAGCTTTGAAAAAATAGACATCTGGGCTCCACCCAAGACCAATTAGATCAGAATCTCTGGAGATGGGTGCCCAGGAATATCTTATTTTTAAAAAATCACCCCAGGTGATTCTATATTCAACCAACCAACATTGAGACCTACTGGCCTAGATGCTCTCTAAGGCCCTTCTAGCCCTAAAACTCTATGCCATGGAGGATCTTTCACATATAAAGCACTGTGCTGGGCACCAGGGTACTCTGCAGAAAGTTCTAAATTCGCTCACATAAGATTATAAAAAGTCATTAAAATTATTCTTTTAGTTTAAGAAGAGGATAATTTTTGAACAAACTATATTTATCCTGGAAAAAACTCATACCTACATTTTCAGCTTTCTCTTTGTTCCCTTTTATCTTTGTTCTAATCTTCCTTCTCCCTCTCACTCGTCAAACATTAATTATCATGCCATATATGCAAATGCTATAAGCAGGTACCTGATAACTGGGATAGATATCTTGCTACCTACACATATATCCTGTCTAGCTCCTCACCCAACTTGTCCGGTAGCACAGTATTTTTAGTAGTGTAAATGATAAGGCACAGGCCTCAGGGGAGTTTCCTCCCTCCTGCAGCCCTGAGTCAGAGAACACCAGCCCCTAGGCCCGTGGCCCAGTTCTGGAGACTGGTGCAGTAGTTTACGAAAGCCTTGAGCTGCGTGTCCTAGAAAGCTGTTCTCACACTTGGGCCTTTGGGAATCCTACCTTAATATTCTCCAACAACCATTCCCCAGGCAGAGCCAGTCCCCCTAAAAACAAATCTGTTTGCAGCCGCGCCTGCCAGAGGAGGCTGAGAGCCGAGGTGAGGCATTTCATCCACGTGGCAAGCAGAAGGCAGAGCTGAGACGTGGGCTACTGCCTGTGGGCCTCTTTCTCCTGTTGAGGATGCTGAAGAGAGGGTGTGGTGGGGAGGGGTTCTGCCTTTTATCCGGGGTGGGCTAGAGGGGAGCGATTAGTCCTGGACAGAAGGCCTGCACTTCTCCCTCACTGTTCTCATTCACTGATGTTTAGGGCCTCCCAGAGAAACTCAGAACAGAGTCTGTTTCTCTCTCTCTCCCTCTTTAGCTCTGCTGGCTGATTTTCTTCTGAAGGCAGTTAGACTAATTTTGTTGGAAAGTTGTTGCAAGGTGGCTACTACTGTTGCTTCACCATCCAGATGGGCACTGGAGGTAGTGATGCGGCCTGAGACCTGTGTGATTTGGCTCTAACCCACATGCTTAGGATTTCTCCATTTGCCTCTCTGTCTTTTCTCCACTCTTCCATTTTATCCCCCTCTCCCCTGATGACATGCCAGGTCAGGTCTTGGCCCCCAAGGGGACCAAGGGGACCTGTACACAGGATGGGAAAGTTTGCCGATCACAGTGGACACCTCTGGCTGTGCCCAGTCCCCTTCTTCCTCTCCCCACACTTCCCTTGCAGGGAGGGCAGGCTTGGTGCCAAGGAGGGAGCCTTAGACACAGCACAGGATTGTCAGATTCTAAATGCAGACCCAGAGCTCAGCTTCCCTGGCCTGCACGCCTTCCCAGGGCCCACCTCCCCTTGGGCCTGGGGAGCATCACACCCCAGGACGGTGATGGATTCCCTGGGCACCTTCAAAGGGCTCTGCATTTGTTTGCAATGCAGACCTTGAATCCTGCTCTGGTCATAAATGTTGTTTATTTTGACTAGGACCTACTGAAAGGGGTTGGGGGTTAGGGAGGGCGAAGAAAGGATTCCTCAGGAAGATCATAAAACCATTAGTAGGGCAGGGCTTTTAAGGGTCACAGGATCATAGAATTTTCTGGCTGGAACGCACACACAGGTCATTAGGAAGGTCAGAGATGACCACTTTGCCAGCTGAAGGCCTCTAGGGGCCACACAGGGCTAGGGTGGGAGGCTTTGGGTCTCTTTCTAGAAAGTGAACACAAGGTGTGGGGGTATGACCCCCCAATAACCTTACACCAGGTGGGGGAGGCCAACAGTTGCTGAACATGATGGATTTGCCCTCCTAGTGGGAAGAACCAGTTGTTTGAATGTGCAGTGAAGCCTCTTATTCTGGGGAATGGGCACAGCTCTAGGTAAAGGATGTAAAATCACCTCCAGTTCTGCCTCCACCAATATTTTGAGCGGCTAGTACATACCTTCGCTATGCCTGATTGATATTCTTTCAGTACCTTCAAAACAATTCTCAATCAGATGTTATCTCTGTTTTGCAAATAAGAAAACCTGAGCTCAGAGAGGGGAGGTGGTTTGGCCAAGGCCACACAGAAAGTTAAGTGGTAAGGCTGGGACTAGACTTTAAGACTTTAAAGTCTTCAAACCTAATCTTCCTTCCCACCTCCTCTCCCCCTCCCTCATCTGCTATGGTCTGGTCCACTGCAGCCTGAGAGACCCAATGAAAGCAGGGCTTCTCTCTTTCTAAAGCTCATATTGGGGCTGAGGAAAGCTCAGGAACAAAACCCCTAGCAGAGTCTTGGGTTCCTTCCAGACCCCGGCATACACCTGGCTCACTCCGCAGAGAACATGCTCCCATCAACCTAGTCACAGTCAGAAAACCATCTTGACTGCCCTTGCTGAGTGACTCAGAGTCACTTCACCTCTCTGAGTCACATCTTCCAGATCCACCTTCAGATCTGAAGTCTTCATGGAAGGTAGTGGTTGGTAGAAGTGATGGCAAGTTGATCCATTTTGAATCCCTCTTTGGTGTCAAAGTTTTGAGGGATGAGAGGAGAAAAGACTTGGTTTTACCCTCATGGATGACACAGATC
>NW_011889139.1:1779788-1811098 GCF_000151845.1 Pteropus vampyrus
TCTTCACACATATCCTATTAGGTGGATATTCTATATCCTAGACCTAGAGAGGTTAAGTCACTTGCTCAAAGTCACACAGCTAGGAATTTGAGCTGGAATTTGCTCAAAGTCCAGGCTAAATCCCTGATGCCATGCTCTCACTTGGGTGATGATTGCTTAATGCCCTCTACCCTCACCCTATTCTCCACCCCATACTGCAGGAATTAGATCTGAGATATACCGCCTCCACCTCCCATGCTATATGGGATTGATGTTGTCATGGACAACCCAACTGGGTGGAATTCTCTGACCATGTCCCACTGACTTCCACCAAAGACCCCACAAGGACAAAGGTGAGAATCTGTGTGATTTATCTGGAGATATTGTTATTTTATGGGATGGGCCAAGAGGTGTCAGGAAGCAAGTTTGCTATAAATCTCTCCCTGCTCCCTTCTCCTCTGTGTGTCCCCTTCTAGGATTTATGGTGGAAAATGTTCAGAGCTAGGGACTTGGGGCTTGGGTTCAGGCTTGGGGTGTGAAGGCACAGGACAATACATCTTCCTCCTCTGAGATCTGCTAGATGTGTGTGTGTGTGCTTGTTTGTGTGTGAGCGTGTATGTGCGTCTGTGTGTGTATATGCACTACTGATGCTCCATCACAAGCCTACGGTGTATCGTCGACAAAAGTTGTATGAAGACCTCCACAGCACTCAAATGGCTCTGTAGACAAAGCGTGGTGCCTGCACTAGAGGTATGTATGGGGACCAACCAGGAGGCCGGTGCCCCATGTGTGCCTCCCTCCCTGGTGGGCCTTTCCCCCTGCTGATTCCTTTCCCCATAACAAAGCTTCTTTTACAGTTTCTGGTGGCCTCTATCACTATAACCTCCACCGTAGTGGAATTTCTCCAAAGAGTCCATGGCACCTGGAGGACACACCTTGGGGGCCCCACACTCCCCACAGTCCCAGGTCGAGTGTGCAAACCTTAGAGAGAACTCAGTGAATCCTGGCTGAGTGAATCCAAGAGAAAAGAGGAGATGTCACCCTCTAAATATCAGGTCATTCTCCCACCCCATCCTTTCCCTGCTCTTCTCCTGGCTGCCTAACCCAGGGCTCCGCTGTGTCTCCGGTTAAATATATGGAATTATCTATTACAATACTTCAATATTTATTACATTGATTTCGCTTTAAATGCTTTGTAAATCATAGCAAAAAATAATGGCCTTCCAACAGAGAGTCATATACCGTAATCAACTGGAAGAAAGTCGGCATTGTAATTTAAAATAAAAAAAATCCTTATGTGAGTCTCTCGTTTAAATTAAGAGACAGGACGTGATTCAAATAATAAGGCCCAAGTGAGGCTGGTTTTTCTTGGCAAATTAGTAGAGGTTTTAACTGGAACTGAAAAGGTGTTAAGGTGGAACACTGACCTTATTAGACCTTAATTATTTTCTGTTGTTACATTCCTGGAGCTGAGGGTTTTTTTCCAAAGTGGCCATGTTAAGCCTCATCGCAGGAACTTTGGCTTTAGAGAGATATCACTTCTCAAGAGGCATTAGTGGGATAAAAAGCAGACACTTTGCCTCTGTTCCTTTTCTCCATCCCAGTGTTTCCAGGGTCCAGAGCTCCCAGATCTCCTGGTTTGGAAACAATGTTCTTAAAGCTTAGAATTCACCCCACTGTGTCACTGGCTTCTTATACTCAGCCTTCTTAGTGGCAGGCTCCTCGCCCTGGATCTATCCTCTGCCGACTGGTGGAGCCAGCATCCCTCTGGCCAAGAGAGAGGAAGTGGCATATGCATGTGTGTGCCTGTGTGAGTGAATGAGTGTGTATGCACACTAGTCATGGGGACACAGCAGGTAGGACTTCCTTCATCTTTCACTGCAACCTTCCTGCTCTACCTTTGATGGCCAAATTTGGCTGATTATCAGTCCCAAAGCTAGCCAGACCCAACCCAAGATGCCCACAGCACTTGGAGATGAAAATGGAGCAAATGTCATCCCCACTAAATGGAAATGATGCGAGTAAATGACCTAGCATTATGCCTGGAACATGGTGGGCATCCCATAGCGGTGCTTTTATTTACGCTGGAAAGAAGGACAGCTAGAAAAGGGTCATTTCTATTTGTTTCCAGACCCGTCCCCCAACATGCCCACTGGCCCTGGGGGTGGGGTGCAGTGATGGGAAAGAAATATTGAGCCCCAGGAAAGTCCAGTGCAGATACCCGTTCCACAGCTGTATACCCCTTCTGGAAGATAACCCAGCTGAGCAATTTATATTAAACACTATGAACTCCATTCCTCCCTCTGGCCTCCAAATTGACTTTGAATTTGATCAGACTACAGGAAAACTTTTTCTGAGGCCTGGTGTCTTGGGAATCATGTCTGGTGGTTCATCACTATCCTGGAGAAGGGCAGGGTGGGAGTGGAGGATGATGTAAGAACCATGGGAAAGGACCGGGGAGGGAGCGGAACCCATTAGGCCAACACAGGTGTGAGGGATCCCCAAAGAAAAAGGGAAATCAAGGCTATTTCTGATTGCCCATCAACCACATAGGTGCCCCTGAAGGTGGCCCAAAAAACGGAAAAGGAGGACTTACATTCTTCAAAAGACATCCAAAATCCTAGAACATCAGATCTGAAAGGGCTTTAGAGATCGTCTAGGCAAACTCTCCAGCTTTATAAAGGGGACACTGAGGCCATCTGAAATGATTAAACACCCTGACTAAAGGCCCATCGGGATAAAGTTGGTATGGTAAGACACCAAAGTTGCCAGTGCTGTGGTCTCTGGCCTGGGGGTCCTGGCCCAGCTGAAGGAGTCCTGGAGCCTGAATGTGCAAAAGTCCACCTTGGGCCAGCCTCATCCTGGCACAGGCAGGGCAATTCTGGCTCCTGGCCAGCTGGAGGAACTTTTCTGAAGCCCACTCACATCTCCTATCACTCAGAAAGTCCACGGATGAAGGAGGAGGTACTGAGAAGAGCTGGAGGTCTGGGCTCCAGTCTTAGAGCTACTTGACTCAGGAAGCACTTTTCTTTCTGGACCTGCTTCCTCCCTGCCCCACTTACTCAACACAACACAACATGAAGAGGATCTGTTTGTGGGAGGCTGGTTGCGCAATAATAGCTTTGTAAATTGTGAAGTGCTGCACAGGTAAGAGGGACTATTATGGCCAGCCTGGGTGTAGAGATCCAAATATAGAGAGGACTTAATTAGACTTTTATTTGTGGGCTCAGATTGAATTTTGTTGCCCTCTCTCCTACCTTACTTGTGGCTTAACTCCAAATTCCACTCTGCCGAGGAATGAGACAAGGGAGTAAGTTTAACCCTCTCAATAACGTGACTGTAAAATAAGTAGATAGGTATTATTATACCCATGTTACAGATAAACTGAGACTCAGGTAGATGAAATACCCTGCCCCCCTCTTTAGCTGCTGAGAGGCAGATCTGGGATATGAACTCAAGTCTGAGTCTTGATGCATCGCAATCACAGCTGGGAGGTAATAATAAATACACAGTGGAATGTGAGCTCCATGGGGGCAGGGGTTCATAGAGGATTTGTTTGCCGCTGTATCCCCAGCCTCTGTCACACAGTGACCAAGAATTATTTTTTTAAATAAATTGAGTATCAATTTTAATGGAAGGTTTGGTGAGCAAAAGTGAGTTAGGAATAAATTACTGGGAGCTATATCTTACATCAATCATAGTTTCATAGAAGGTTTTGTGTGGTGGAGAATTTGGGGGAGCATTTCATTGTTCACAGTAGCCACTTATGGCTGTTTTTATATTCAGTTACTACCATGACCAAGGTTTGGGCCTCAGGAAGTAGTTAAGTGAAAAGGAAATAAAATTAGGAAATGGCAACATCGGCAATAAAATAAAATCTCCATATTATATTAAAATGATGTCATGCTTTTTGGTAGAGCCCGTGGGAAGATCTTAAGAAGAGAACACTGCATATTTTCCTAATCAATGCATTCTGTACTTTTATATCTAAAGATATTGGTCCTTGATGCAAAAGAACCAAATTTTCATTCAGCCAGTTTTTACTGAGCACCTACTATATGCCATGTACTGAGTTAGGCCCTGGAGGTACAGAGATGCTCAAGGGATGGCACATGGCTTGGTCAAGGTCTCTGGAGACCACCCTCGTGGGCAGCCAGGCTCATCCAGCATCTTGGCCCAGCTTGTTTGGCCCAGCTTGGCTCTTTCTTCTCTTCTCCCTGGTTCATAGAGAGTCAGTATCTTGCTCCAGGAGGTCAGCCCAGGGTCTCTCTCTCTCTCTCTCTCCCCCTACTCCACCCCCAGCTCCCTAGCTGACTGAAAAGGTGCAGGAGGGAATCTGAGGGATTCTGTGCTGTTTGTTTTGGGTTCAATGAAATCTCATTTACACGTGTTAATTGCAACTAATTGGCACTAATTGGATGAACAGGAAACCCTCTGGGAGCACTCATACCTTTAATTTGTAGTAAATATCATTAATTAACATATGCTAATTAGAGCCAATTAACATTGATTAAGGGTTTCCAGCTACTTGGAAAGTACAACTCTGTGTCCTCCTCCCTCAGTTGCCTGAAGTCAGCAGAAAATATGGTACGTGAAGTGTGGGCAGGGAGAGGACCAGCCTTCTGGTCGCATCTCCAGGTTGGTGGGGGCATCACAAAGGCTGGCAGCACTCATCGAGCTGGGTGCTTTAAGGATGGGCACTCTGCCCTCTCCCTCCCCAGGGCAGAGGGGTCTGCAGGGGAGGAGCTGCGAGGTTAGCACTTCTCAGGGAGTTGGAGGGAATAGGCAGTGGGAGGTTCTGGCTGTCTGGATGTTGTTCCCTTGGCCTGGCTTCCAGGGTGGTTTGAAAGAGCACTAGAGATCAGCCTGGCAGGAAGGGTGGGGCTGCTGAGACCAAGCAGTGTTTGGTTTCCTCCTCTGTAGATGATGGAGTGTGAGATGCCCATCCACTGGAGTCCTGTTTGGTTTGCACATGCGTGCACATGCGCACGCACGCACACATACACACCTCCTTCATCTGACAAAGGTGTATGGATGCTGACCCCCTCTATGTGACATGAAGGTGTGAATGGTGTTACCTCCTTGGTCTGACAGGTGCATAGATGGAGGGACCACCTCTGTCATCTCCTTCGCACATCTTGGGATGTTTTTTGCTCAGAATTGGGATGCTGTTCAAATTATCCAGGGTATTGGTGTCAGATTTTAAAAAAATCATTTGCCTGAGAAACAGAGGATTTCAGGTTTACTTTTGGTTCTATTACTAGCTAGCTATGAGACTCTTGGGATTCATTGAAAATATATATAAATTGTTTTATTTTTTTCAGTCCAATTACAAAAGAAATAAATGCTTATTGCAGACCCCCCACCGCCATCCCCAGGACTGCCTTTTCTGTAATAGGCTTCTGAGGCTCTGTCTTTCCTTTTCTGCAATAGTCAATTCATTGTTTCATTTCCAATGTCAACCTTCGATAAGTTCCAAGTTCCCCGAAAGTAGGGTTCAAGTCTGGCTTGTTCATGTGGCACTTCATGGACACTAAAAAAGCTGCTATTGAGTTAAACAGTATGTAGGATGAAAAAATTTTTTTGTTGAATGAATGAACACATAAAGCAAAACTATCTGTGATTTTAACTACCACAGAGAAACACATTTGGTGTGTGTGTATTTATATTTATATATATAAATAAAATATATGTCATATATATAACACAAATATCTATCCCAAAAGGCTTAGTGGTTTTTGCTTTAATAACTTCAAAAGTATAAGTGCTACAAACTTTAAAAACCAGAGAAATCATTTAAAACTTTATTTAGATTTATACACTTATTTTAGTTTTGTGAATTTTGAATAATACATTTTTAATTTTACGTTTCTGTTTCAGTCTCTCCGAATGAAGGTAGCTGTGACTCAAAAATTAAAACTAAAATTTTATTATTAAAAATTCTCCAGATCAAATATGTGTGTTCCTGCCAGCACTGAGAATTGTTCTCTTTCAACCACTGGGTGAATCATTAGCCGATTTTCTCATCTGTGGAATGTGGCCAGGGATACCTGCACTGCTTAACTCTCCAGGCCTCTCAGGTGGGAGGATGTGGGTGATTTTGTAACCCAAAGAAAAGTGTATTCTCCAGGCCACTTGAGAAGAAAAACGAGCCCCCAGATCTGAGCTACTGGCTCTGATGGAAAGAGACAGAACCTGGCAGAAACCTCACATCTAAGACCTCTGTGGTAGAGCCTTTCTCAGAGCAACAGGCTGCCCTGGAGGAGTTTGGGGTGCAGGCCAATGCAAATTGCAAGATTGGAAAGAACACCCTATGAGGGGCTTTATCCCACACAGGGCAAAGTAGATTAAAAGCCTTTGCTGTGGGACAGGCCCTCTTCTAAATGTTTTACATGCATTCATTCACTCAATCCTCCCACAACCCAATGATATACGTGCTATTATTATCCCTACTTCACAGATGAAGAAACCGAGGTTCAGAGAGGTCAATTAATTTGCTCGAGCTCACACAGCCAAGTGGCAGGGTTGCAATTTGAATTTCAGTTTAGCTGCTATGTGCTGCCCCCTCTCTCCCACCCACATTTTTGGTGCCCACAGAATGACTCGAGGAAGCTGTGGGTCTTGGGGTGGAACCCCCAAGGCAGGGAGCTCCTGACCCTACCTAGGCCTCAGTAGCATGATTGAGTGGACCCTTATTCCCAGCTCCCTCTCCATGGAAATCTGAGGTCTGAGGGAGAGCTGCTGGTGAGGTTCACAGCAGCTTAATTACCAAAGTGATTTTAATTTGTTTTTGTTAATTGAAATCTCATTAAGCAAGTAATTTACTCCAACACAGCTCGGGAGTCCACAATTCTACGGGTGAGGAGGCTAAAGGAGACTTGCCTTAATCTGGGGTTGTGCTTCTTTATGCCGCATTTGAGTGGTTGTGCACACTTGCCTCCTGTGGAAGGGCCCTCCCAGTTGGCCACAGATGCCCTTTTTCCTTCTTGGCCTGTACTCCCTTGCTCCACCACCCCAGGGCCCTGGGTCCCACCTGCCTTGCTCTGCACTTTGAAATGATGAGAAAAAAGCAAACCCAAGCCCCTCCCCTCCATAGAGCATGTATGCACCCAGGTGTGTGGCATGTAGTACAGATGCACGCAGACACCATTTAGCATTCATCCATCTTTGTGCCAAGCACTGTTCTAGGCACGAACTGGACATGCTGGGAGAACAAATGGCACTTTTTAAGTGAGGTTTTTTCTGAATCCTGGACTTCATTAGTTCACCTGCTAAATGTCCTGAGTCCTTTTTCATTAGTCACATCTCACACATTGTAATCCCTTGCCATCATCATCCTTCCTGTCAAGTCCAAGAGGCCAGGGGCTACTATGCTTCTTCATGGCTGTAGCCCTGGCTTTAGCTGTGGGGGTTCTCAGCTGGGTTTGGGGTGGGTGATTCTTTATGGAATGGGACTGTACTGGGAATTGCAAGCCATTTAGCATTCCTGGGGGCCTTGCTTATTCAGTACTGGTAGCATTTCCCCGAATAGTTATGACAATCCAAACATTCCCTCCATGTGTTTCCAACCTCCCTGAGTGAGATTTGAAACCAGTGCAAGTGCCCACACACAACCCAGCACATACTAGGTGCTCCTCGAGCATTTGTTGGGTGGGTGACTGAGAGCATGTATGCACTGTGCCTCTGACCCGATCCATGCTTCTCCACGATATGTGTGTGAGTGTGCATGCATAACTGTGAAATGTGTGTGCTGCTTTTCTGGCCTGTGCCCCTGGGGCTCTGGGCCCAGCAGAGGATTGTGAGCCCTATTGCAGGCTGGGGATCCAGTTCTCCAAGGCTCTGTCTGCACTGGGAATTTTCCCTCTTCTCTGGTGGCCTCATCCTCTGGCTGCCTCTCCAAGGCCCCCGCCACCCAGCTGCTTTCTCCTTTTGCCCCTGACTACGGCCACTTGGTAGTTTTCCAGGCCTGACATTTCGAACATGCAATGCCACATGTATTGCCACTCTCAGGTAATTATCACGTAAAATTAAGCTAGTCTTGTACATGAAACCAGCAATTAGCCAGGGATTGAAGGTCAGGGAGAGCTCGTTTATAGAGTCGCTAACAAAATGTTAAGTGGAAGTGTGTGTCAGATGGGCCAGGAGGCTGGATTAGCTGGGGTCGCAGCAGTGGGACTGGAGAGCTGCAGAGACTCCCTGGCTCTGCAGCACTGGGCACAGCAGGAGGAGCTGGGGATTTATGGCTCACATTTTTCTCTTCCAGCTCTCAATCTGGGGCACGGCTTTGAAGGAAGGTTGCTAAGCCTGCTAAATCCTAGTGCACACCAACGCTGCTTCCTCATTCATCCGGAAACCTGGTAGGTCCTGCCTAAAAGTCTGTATGTCAGTTCTACCTCCTGTCTGGCTGCCCACCACCCCAGCATTTTACACTCGAGCCTTTCATATCTGCTTTGGGTATCTGAAGACAGGATGAGCTTTCAAGACTCAGAAACTTTGCATGTGCCATTCCCTTTGCTTGGAATGCCTTTCTCTCTCTCCCAACTCCCTTATTATCGGCCTGAAAATTTTCTATTTCCCTTCCCCCAATAACAGTCTTCACTTCTCCAAGAGCTTTCCAGGACAACTCTCCTCTATTTTATTCCAGGAGTTACTTCACTTTTGTACCATGAGCAGATTTCCACTTTTGCATTTACACACTCTATGGCAATTTATTGGTGACTTGTCTGCCCCCACTACTGGATTGTGAATTATTCATCTCTTCCTGACAACCTGAAGCTGCTCAATAAATGTCTGTGGAATAAATACAGAAATTATTCTCTTTTTTTCTTTGTTCTTTTACATATCCTTTAAGGCCCTGCTCAGATGTCACCTCCTCTGGGCAGCTTTTCTGGATTCCTTTCCGTGGTAGAATTAATCATGCCTTCTGTATAGCACTTTAAACACATTTTTATTATAGCACTTACCAAATTTCCTCATATTTCATTATAAGTCTACCCAGAACTACCACATGGCACAACTCCAGAGGGCGCCATTCACACTGAGCCAGGCAATGCAGAGATGGTGCTTGTATTTGCCCACTAGGCAGTGACCTTCTACAGAACAAAGACCCTGTGACTTTGCTAATAGTCTGCATATAATGTGCTCTCATTGGCCACATGAGTGTCCATTCAGAGTAGGTACACAATCGACATTCAATAAACACGTGTTTAATTATTGAGCAGGAACAGACGACCAGTGGAGAGAGCTCTAGACTTGGATTCTGCGATCCTGGCTTTCAGTTCTGGCTTTGCCACTAGATGTGTGCAGCCTTGAGTGAATCACTCAACCTCTCTGGTTCTTATCCTTCTACATCAGGTCACATGTGTCAAAGTGCCTGGGACAAAAGTAGGAGCTCAGTGCATGTTAATTTCCCACCCTCCTTTTTTTCACTTATAAAATGAAGTATTTTAAGATTCCTTGTGGTCTTGCAGAATTATGGGTTCTCAGGATTAGAAGTTCTTTTTTTTTTTTTTAGAGTATTTAGGTTTTTTTTAAATTTGTTTTTTTAATTGAAGAAATGATTTAAATTATTTTTTAGAAGAAGTTTTGAAAGGCATCTAGTTTAATCCCTGGCATCTTCAGTAGGTGGTCATGCAGTTCTGGTTTGTATGTCTCTATTGATGAGAAGTCACTTCCTTACAAAGTAGGCCATTCTATTTTAAGACAATTCTGCCTTAAAAAGAGCCCCATTTTCTGACGGCTTCCCAGAGCTTCCATCACAGGCCCTGGTTCTGAACTATGAGGCCAGTCTCAATGCCCAACATGATATTCATAGACAATGATCTGCTCCAGGTTCAATGATACAGTTCCATCGCCATCTCTCATGTGACTTGATTCAAGGCTGTTCACCCTCTTGGTTACCCTCCTCTGAGCTTACTCTCCTTTGTCCAAAGACTTTTTAAGATGGGGCATTAGAATAGGGTAGGACTGTCACCTTCATCTGCCTAGAACCCGGGCTTCTATTAAGAACTCTAAGATTATGTTATTGCGACCTATATCTCTCTCAACCCTAGCAAGCATTTCACCATGGGAAGCAAAGCTAGGAATAAACAGAACTCTTCTTAAACATTTATTTCACATTTAGAAAGATCTGCATTAAAAAAAAAAATAATAAAGTCCAAATATAAATGACAAGCTAGGGAAAAATCATTTGTAACTCATATCATAGGCAAAGGGCTAATTTCCTTAATAGATGAAGAGAATCCACAAATCAAGATGAAAAAGATCCATAACCTAATAGAAATATGAGCAAAGGATAGAAGATAATTGACAGGAAAGGACCTGAATAGTGTTCTTAAATATATGAAAACATGCTTAACCTCAAGCATCATAAGAGAAATGCAAACGAAAATGACAATCACTTTTCATTTGTCATACTGGCAAAGATCAAAAAGTTTGATAAAATTTTGTTGGTAAAGGCTGAGGAAACAGACATTCTCCTGCACTGCAAGGGTAAATTGGTACAACCTCTCTGAGGAGAAATGTGGCTTTACCTACTAAAATTTCAAAATGCACAGACACTTTGATTCAATGAATTCTACATCTAGAAATGTATCCTGCAGATCTATTCAGACACATCAGAAGGTATGCTCAACAAGGACAAGGACTTTTGCCTGTTTCATTCACTGCTCTATCTCTGGTACCTGGATTGCTGTCCAGCACATAGTAGGGCTGTCAATAAATGTCTGTTGAATGAATGAATGAATGGGTGAATGGATGGACAAATATGTAAAATGACACATGTTCAAGGTTTATTGCAAAAGTTTTGGTAAGAGTTAGAGACTGGAAATAATATGTCAAACTATAATAATGAAATAGTATGCTGCTATTGAAAAGATCAGGGCAGCTCTCCACGTACTAGTGTGTAAGAATCACTAAGAGATATTATTAAATGAGAAAAGCAAGGTGCAAAAATATGTGTGTAATAAAAATGAAGACGGATATTTGCTCGAATATGCACAGAACACCTCTGCAAGGAAGCTCCCAACGTGGCCACTGTGCTTGCTTCTAGGTAGAAGAACTGGGGACTTGGAGCATAAAGTGGCAGGTAGCTTTATTTTTCAGTGTATTCTCTTAGATCTCTTTTGAATTTTAGATCATGTGAATGTATTTATTACCTAGTCAAATAAACAAATGCAATTCAAAATTTAAAAAGAGCTGAGCTTAGGAATTAACCCTATACTTTTGGTCTTGTGTATTTGTGTACACAGGTATCTGCACCTTTCTGAGGATGCACATGTATGTGCATGTGTGGATGCATGTACACTTCCAATTTACTTTGCTCACAACTGTGGATTAATTAGTCTTCCTAAGTGAAACATAGTTTCCGAGGCCTTTCCCTGCTCAACAATCTTTGATGGCTCCCCAATCTGTAAGGTCCAAATTCCTTGTTCTAGGTCTCAGGATCTTCTGTCATCTGACCCCAACCCACTTTCCACCATTTCCTCACACAGCCTTTGCCACAGAAAAATGGAGCTACTTGCTCTCTCCATGCTCATCTGCCAATGTCCCATCTGCACCTTAGATGGTACTCCTTGGGAAATCAAGAACCCCTTCTTTATCGTCACATTGAGTCACCCCCACTCTTCAAGGCCCATCACACACCTCTTTCCCAGCAGGGCTTCTTTCCTGTCTTAAGCAGGAGGTGGTCCCTCACTTTTTATCTGCATCTCTCTTAAAGTATTTAGGTTTCTTTTAACCTTATTTTAAAGCTTTTTCCATAATTGAAAATTGTTCTCATAAGCTATCTGAAGGAAGGCAGAGTTCAAGTTTGATTCCTGTTTGTATTGTTCTCAGAATCCAAGAAAACACCAGGCACACAGTAGGTATTCCGGAAACGCTAAAGGAACAGTATACTTAAGTCTAGGTGGTGGGCGATAAGTCTGTCTGGTCTTTGTATCATCTGAGCCATCATTATCGTCTTCATTGTCACTGGGGAAAAGCCTTTTGCATTCCTACTTGCACACAGCCTGTGTGGGGCCTTCTGTAGAGTAGCTCAGCATGAACCACTGCAGCCCATCCACGCCCACCAGCCTGGCTGCAGAAGAGAGGCCCAGACGTGACCAGACGGTGAGGCAGCCACATTCCAGACGGATGAGGCACGCCTGGGAAGTCACATGTCTGGCTCACCAACCCACCTGCAGGCACTCAAGCTTTACAGACCCTCAGATTAACCTGGGGTTCGAATCCTCACTCTCCCTGTGCAACGGTGCAAATGGCAACTCACTGAGTCTCAAGGTCCTCACCTATAAAATAGGACTGGCAAGACCTGCCTCACGTGTGGTTATGAGGACAGGAGAGAATGTCTGGTGGATGCCTTGCTGAGGACCTGGAATCTGGCAGGTTCTCAAGGTCTGATTACCCTGGAACCCAGGGCTGCCAAGCTGCAGACATGCAGGAAACCACATCAGCCCAAGCTAAACCTAGAAAGGTAAATGTATTGCCAAAAACCCCATATGCCAAGCAGTACTTTATTGCAAAGCCAAACAGATTTTTTTGGCTCCGCCATTGTTTGGGATTATCTTGCCATAGTTAATGCTCTGTTGGTGAGAATACTCAAGACTTACCCAGGGTGTGGTATGTATGGTGGGTACACATGTGAATGGATCTATGTGCATACACATAGACATGTGAATATGTGTGCTTATCGTGTAGGGGTGTGCAATATGTTCACATGCATGTGGGCTCCCCAATGGTCATGTATGTGGGTGTTCCTATATCCACACGTGTATGTATTTGTACATGGCCATTCATGTAATAGTGCTGGCATGGTGACCCAGGTGGACTGGAACATGCTACCTGAAGGAATTAAGGCTGGTTAGAGAAATGCTGAGAAAAGATGGGGAGAAAAAAAGGAAAAAGAAATTTGTAGACTTAATGTGTGGGGGTGAGGGGTGAAAGGCAGTAGAGTGTGGTGGCTAAGAGCATGAACTTTGAACTTCTCCTGTGTTTGAACCTTTCCTCTGTCACTTTCTAGCTGTGACCTTGGGCAGGTCACTCAACCTCTCTATGCCTCAGTTTTTCATCTGTAAAATGGGGATCAGAAGAACAGCACCTGCTGATTAGGACTGTTATGAGGATTAAATGAGTTAATACATGTAAAGTACTGAAAGTAAGTACTGGCTTAAAAAATGGTGGTGGGGGGAGTAGCTCTCATCAGGCTTCTTTCCTCATCTTCCTAGGATGTTGCCTCCCAGCTTATTTCCCTCCCTTCTCTCTCTCTTTCTCTCATCATGCCTCCCCCCTGTTCCCCACCCCACACCAACATCATGGTCTTTGCCAGAGCCAGGCTGGGAGCAGGCAGCGCGTGCCATTGGCAGAGAAAGAAAGCCAAAGGGAGCAGGAGGAGGTGGAGACACTGGCTCTGAAATGTTGCCCCCCAACCACACCCCCCATCCCTGTTTCCCCAGCCATGCTCTCAGGCAGGAGGTTTGGGGGGGCAGTGGGAGGGCTCCAAAGAACAGACAATCCCAGCCATTCCCTGGTGGGCTGGGGGTCAGGCCCCCTTCTTGCTCCATCTGCCTCTGCTGTAGCCTGTGCCATCCGGCTTGCCAGCCCAGCCCAGCCCAGCAGGCTGGGATCCCAGGCCGTGCCAGCCCCAGCCCAGCTAGGGGTGGGAGTGGGCTGGAGTCTGGGGTCTGTGAAGGGTTCTGCTGCTTTGTTTTATTTTTCTGTATCTCCTCTGCTTTCAGAGGCCTGGTCTTTCCTAGCCCTGAGGCTCTGACACCATCCTGTGCCAGCCTCTGGCTGTCTCATCCATCCCTGCATCTCTGTCACCACCTGCCCGAGGTCTCCTGCCAGCTCTGGGCTCAGGGAGCATCAGGCCCTGTCAACCTCAGCTCTTGCACACACCCCTCCCCACCCCATAGCTGAAGGCTGGCGGCCCCAGCATCTGGAGGGGCTGGCTCTCTGCTCTGGCTGCCCTGAGCCCACGATCTCCCACCCTGTCCCTTACCCCTCCTTTCCTTCTCCCCAGTGACTAGAGTCCTCTTCCTACCCCTCTGCTTCTTCCCTGCCCAGGACAGCTTGCTTCCCTCCAGGCCTTGGCTGGAGGCTCACAAAGAAACTGCCTCCCTCCCACAGACTGGGAGGTGGAGAATCACCATGGTAACCAAGAAAGCCTCTCCTCCCTCCCATCCCCTTCCTCTCCTGCCTTCATGAAGGGCCTGGAGGTCTGGTGGGGAGTTTGAGCTCTCAAGGATACAGGATGGAGAATCACAGGCAGGAGTAGCTGATGGGACATTTGTGAAAGAGATGGGCTATGGGGAGATGGCCAATTTTGGGACCACAACTTTGGAGGACCAGGGTCCAAGTGTGACTAGTGTGGTCTCAGCCACCAGTTGAGTACCTGAATGTGGCTGTGATTCATCTGGGAAGCTTGTTAAATACAGAGCCTCAGACATCAACCTACTAAAGCCCAATACCAGAGTTGGGCCCTGGGAACCCATATTTTAAAGATTCTCCCCAGGTGATTCGACACATTTACCAAAGCTGAAGACCCACCAGCATTTAGAAAGCTGGTTTACAACAGACCTGTGTTTAAATCCTAACTTGGTCACCCAAAGTCAGGTGGCAAATCTTGTAAGTTCTCCAAGGCTCAGTTTTCACTTCTTTAAAATGGGATAATAGTATCAGCTTTGTAGACTCTTGTGAGAATTGGCCTTCATGTATACAGCACCTTATACAGAGCTTGCCCCACTGCCTCCTCCTCTAGGCTCTGCTATCTCCATGGGGCCAGACAGGGTTTGTGGGGAAGAATGACCTCTTCTCCCTGGGGCCCGCCATGGTCTGGGCCTTCTCAGCCATTATGTGTTACAAGACACTGTGAATTCTCCACACCAGAGCAACATGAAATCATTAAGGCAAAACAATAAATAAAGGCCTAGAAGTTATTACAGAGCTGACAGCGCACAATGCTGCCCCGCAAAGCAAATATGAATTATTTCACAACATTTTAAAATGAAAAATCCTCTCTTTTTTCCTGCCCAGCCCTATAATCCATTAACTCTTCTGTTTACCCCCTTGACTCAGGTGGAGAGTGGCCAGGCCTGGGCGGGGGGTGGGAAGGGGTCCCAGAGCACGACTTTCTGTGTCCTGGGTGGACCTGTTCCTTCTGCTGAGTCAGACTGGAAGCCAGCCTGCTGCTCCTTTGGCCTAAAGACCTTCTGATCTGCTAAAAGCATCTCTGTCTTCCTTGTCTCCATCTGGAATCAGTATATAGATATTACTATGAACCTCTCCTACCCCTAGTATTGTTTAGTTTACAGAGAACCCCTAACAGCTCCTGGAAGATGGCCTATATTCTTCCCATTTTAGAGATGGGGAAAGAGGTTCAGAAGGATTCAGTGACAGGCCCAGGGTTTGATAAATGGCAGAGCTGGGATTCAAATGTAGGTCTTCGCACTCTAGCTTTAAATGAGATTAAATGAGACAATGTATGCAGAGTACACGCATGACATACTCTAAAAGCTATTGTTGTTATTATTTCTAAGTACTCTACCACCTTCGTTATCCAGTACTATGAAGGCACTGTTGTGGCCATCTGTCGTTTTTGACTGGTCGGCATCCCTTCCCTGTTCTGCTGGTAACAGTCCCCCTTTCCTTTAGAGTACTGCCCTCTCCTTTCCATGTCACTTGATGAGCTGTCAGACCCTGTCCCATGCCCTGTTATGGCTTCTGGCATAGACATGAGATCTAGACTTGCTTAATCATAGTGCCTATCCTTCTGACTACCAGGACTGGACCTGAGCTCGAACCAGCAGAATATTTAGCTGATATTTTTATATACCGGCTCTGAGAGAGGCAAGTTTCTCCCTTCTCTCCTTTTCCAGCTCCATGGGCCATGCCTCATCCCTTCCCATCCATCTCTTCTGACCCAACATGGCAGAGGCCTATCAGAAGGAGGTGAGAGTGTGGTCAGCACATGGAGAGAAGCAGAGGGGAGATATCTGGTAATACTTCTTGAGTGCTCGAATCTAGCTGCACCCCAAGGCACCTGCCCCTCCCATTTGCGCAGGCCAATAATCTGCCCTTTTTGATTGAGCTGGGTTTAGATTATGTTGGGTTTCAGGGACTTGCTCTGATGGTACAGGTGCTGTGTGTGTGTGTGTGTGTGTGTGTGTGTGTGTGTGTGTGTGTGTGTGGACTCAGCACATGTTCTTTAGCACTGTATTTGGGGCCAGGCCCAACCCAGGAGACTGAAGGTGGTCTCATCAACTCCTATTCCCTCCAGGGGTATAGGAAGTTGACTGTGCCCTGGACCAGAAAGTCAAGCCCATGGGTATAATCTCAATAGAGCCATTGATTTGCCCTCTGGGTGATTTGGAACAAGCCTTGCTTCTCTGGACCTCAGCTTCCTCATTTGTAAAATGAAGGTTAATGCTATATTATCTCGAAGGGGTCTTGTACTGCTAATATTCTAGAATTCACTCTGTATGCCAATGTGTGGGTCACAGCGCCCTCCACACTCTCACCCTGCCAGCCTCTTTACTTTCATCTCCCGCAGTTCTCCCATTATCATCCTACCCCCTTGTACTCTACACACCTCTGCAGTTATAAATTCTCATTTACTTGTGGCTCCTTGAAAAAAACTATCCACCCACCCACCCACTCATCTATCTATCCATCCATCCATCTACTGACCAGTCCAATGAGCTCCTGACATAAGTCAGGCACTGTGCTAGATGCTGTAGGTGCCACCTAGTCCTTGCCCTCATGGAAAAAACAAGCGAACACAAGTGTGTTGAGTTAGAAAAGGGGAGACATAGAATGCCATGACAGCATCTAGAATGGGGCTGTAGCTAGTTCTTTAAGGCAAGCTTTGAAGGTTGAATAGGGAATAGTCAAGGAAAGGAAAAGGTAAACATTTTGGGCAATTGGAACAGCATAGAGGGTGTTAGGGGTGAAAGAAACTCATGATGAAAAGAGCATAGTCAGTAAAAGAGAGAGGAAGGAGTACAGTGAATGGCTAGAGATGTCAGCAGGAGACAGGCAATAATAATGATCTCTTTGCCACTCTGTCCGCTTGACGAACTCCTATTCATTCTTAAAAACCCTACTGAGATGTTCCTTCCTCTGGGAAATGCCCTCCCTGACCCTAGAGTTAATTGCCCTTTCCTCCGTACATGTCTTGTACTCAGGTCATTGCACCTGTTCCCCTCCTGCTCTATAATGACCTCTTTCCGTGTCTGTCTCTCCTCTCAGAATGTATGTTCTTTAGGCATGAAGCTGTTTATAGTTGAAGTGCCTGGCACAGGTAGATATTCAATAAATGCTTCTGGATGGAATTGAATCACACGGTGTTTATGTAGCCATGAGATTTCTATGTTCATGTTTAAGGAAGGGGCAGCTGGAGTGATAGGCGCATATGTGGGTATCTCTGTGTTTGGATTTAAATTCAACAACATTTCCAGAGGGCTGTTTGGAGCCAGTGGACTGTGACAAGCTGCTGACCATTTTCTCAACACCAAGAAAACTCACTGGGTTAAGGGGTGTGAAGCTAGCTGGCCTGAGGCTGAGCTGCTTCCTCTCTGCTCCCTTTCTTGCTTTCCTGCCTCTCTCTACACAGCCCATATGGAGGTCCTCAGCTCTTCAGGGCTCTATGGCAGCGTGAAGCGGTGGACTGAGGCCGTGGTTTCTACCTGAGTGCCCACTGGCTGCTAGCCAAGCTGGCTTCTTTGGTGAAAAAGCTGATCGACGGGGACCCCAGGCCCTAGGCCAGGAGAGACCCTTTCTTCTAATCCACATTGACTGTTTCCACCTTTGCCTGCCAATTTGAATCTGGCCGTTGTCTGTGTTGGTGATGGGGAGCATTGGTCCCACTCCTGGTGATATGTGAGGGGGATCAGAAGCCTCCGTATGGCTGGGGGGTAGGTAGAGGAATAGTCTAACATAAGAAGACAGACATTTAACCAGCTAAGCTCCGCTGGCAAAAGGCTGCTTCAATGTTCTTTATCTTCTTTATCTACTTAAACTCTGAGGGAGCTGGTGTTTTCCTGGAGCAAGAGAGGACAGGCAGTGGGGAAAGGAAGAGGAAAAAATGAGCTATTACATCCCCTCCACTGTCCCACCATGTCACCTGCAAGCCAGGCCCAGTACAGAGGTCTTCTGTAGTCCCAGTAATCCCAAGACATGATACCCCCACTCCAGCCCTTACCACCAATCAAGAAGCATATAGTCCACTCCCATGCTTTCAGAGCAGCAGGAAGCTCTGGCATTTGTGAAGGGTCTACTACATGGAGTCTTCTGGTGCAGTCGCACTTAATTCTCTTGACAATCCTGGGATGATATTATTATCCTTATTTAGGAGATGGGAAAACTGAGGCTCTAAGAAGTTCAGAGACATGACTGAGAGCCCAGAGCTTCTGTTCTTTTCTCTCCGGTTCTGTCTAAGGCACCCATACCTTGCCTCAGGGAGCCACTCCATCAAGATAGAAGGCAAAATACTTACACCTGAAGATGTGAAGGGCCATAGTGGCCAGGTATGGCCTCCATTTATGAACTTGTGACCCACAAGCACCCCTGCCCCCCAATGACTGTCTTGGGGCTCTCCAGTCTTCAGTCAGGACTCCCTGCCTCTACTCTCTGCTTCCGAGGATACCCGAGTCCTCCTCTTCCTGTTCCCTTCCTGACCACTGACCACCAGAGAAACCCACTCTTTCTGCTCTTGCTTTGGTATAAAAATGAGAGAAGAAGGCCCCTTCCTCCACCCCAAAAGGGGTGGAAGGGAAGAGAGGATGATGGCTCTTGTCCCTGGAGGCTCAGGTTAGACCTAGAATAACCTTTCCCTTAGCTTTCCCAAGGTAACATTGACCTTGGGCAGATCATTTAAGCTCTCTGAGCCTCATTTTCCTCACTTATAAAATGAGGCTTTGCCTCCCAGAGTTTTATAAAGGAGATTAAACAAGATAATGTGTCTATTGTTATGTTGCAGGCACTCAAGGAGTATTTAAAAATAAAAATGATGAGTTAGAATTCAGCTAGAGGGGTGGGTCAGGGTAGGGTGGGGCAGGAGGGAGAATGGAGCTGGTGTACATGGAAGGGGTGACAGGGATGAGAGGCTCCAGGAGTACAGTGGTATTGAGGGCTTGGGGAGACCATTAGGCTGCCTCATAGCAGTAGGCAGGGGAAAGAAAGGTGGAGAGCGTTCTGAATGCCAAGCTGACTTTGGACTTCGTCCTATGGATTAATGGTTTTCACACACAGAGTCCTTTGTTCAAACGAGGTCCTGTTTAAAAGTTCCATAGGGCAAACAGATAAATAATTGGATTGAGGCTGGGGGCTTCGAGAGTCCTGCTTTTCAGCCCCCTTGCACCTCGGTCCTAGGAAGGGCTCCGTGAAACTCAGACTGACACTGAGCAGGTGTTCCAAGCTTCCTCGGTAGAAAATGAATTAAGAGTAGAACCAGGAGGCCTGAGCGAGGATGGCAGAGGGAGGGCTTGGTGTTCCTGTCTTGAGGCTTAGTAGACACTGACTTCAGTTCCTCTCGTGAGCCCCTTATTCTCACCCAACACACAAGTTGATTGTGGCACCTTCTGGGAAAGGCTGGACCCAGCTCTCAGCTCTCTCCCTGGCCAGATGCAAGGGTCAACAGGGAAACCCTTGGAAAGGAAGCTGGTGTCCCCACTGAGGTCCAGGTGAGGAAGTGTAGTAAGTCTCATGGCTGCATCAAGTCTCCAAGGTGAGTGCTTTGTTGGGTGCATCACCACACAGTCGAGGGCCCCTTGTGTCACCTCCAGCATTTACCCACTGCCATTGACATTCCTTGGTCAGGCTGGGCACATCCTCTCTTCCACTGCACTTCTCCACCTGGCTGGCTCCTGCTTGTCATCAGGCCTCAGCTGGGACATAGCCTCCTCTAGGAAGCCTTCCTTGTCCCCCTCTACACTGGATTGGCTGCCCTTCCTTTGTACCTCCACTGTCATGGGCTAGCCTCTCTTGTAGCACGAATCCCTGAGGGCTGTCATTGTCTGCTCATTTCTCTCTCTTTTCTGCTAGGTTTTAAGTTTGAAGGCAGGGATCCCATTGTCAGAGCTTAGCCCAATAGGCTCTGCCTGATGCAGAATTGGTGCTTAACAAATGCTGGTGAATGAATGAATGAATGAGTCTTACTCCAGCAAGGTGCAGGTAGAGATGAAATAACAGTGTGCACTCTTGACAGATGAGAGATGGACTTCTGAAGAAGGGCTGCTGAATGAGATGGAGGCCCAACCAGTGAGGGGTTGGGAGAAGAACCCAGGCACTGGGCTCGCAGGGCTGGGCTGGCACAGCCTCACTAAGCCCGTCTACCTCTTTTCACTCCCATGTCTTTCCTGTAGAGGGTTTGTCCTCCAAGCCATACTTGCTCTGGGCTCTGTATAGCAATCTGTCTACCCTTTGCACGTGTGTATGTGTGTGTGCAGATGCTAAGGTGTATTAGGTAGGTCTTTGTGTCACTGGGTCTAAATGAAGCTGAGTGGGTGCAGAGCTGCTTCTGTGTGTGTGGGCTCTGGCAGCAACAGCAAGTTTGATGTGTACATGTCTTTGTGCACCCAGTTCTGGGTGTGACACCTTTGTGTGCACAGCTCTGCATGCAGAACATGTCCAGGCGTGTTTTGTATCTATGAGTGTATATGTGCTTGCACAGATGTGAGTGCGCTCACTGGGGCCGGGTGGGGCCGGGTGTGTTCTGTCACTGTGCCCTGATTAGCCTTCGCTTGGAAGCATTTAGGTGACAATTTACAGCCGCACCTGACCCTGGCCCCTTTGCCCTGTCCCGTGTGTGCTGCTGAGGCTGCCCCCTGGCCCCTGCCCACCCCCTGCCCCCTGGCCACATAACTGTGATTTATGGCTGGCCTGTGGGGAGCAGCCCCCTCCCCACTGCCTACCTCTCCGCAGCTTCCACACCAGATGGGCTGCCTGCTGCTCCCTGGAGCAACTCCGTCATGGAGGGCGAGGCAAGATGACTGCCACCAGGCTCCGCATAGGCCCCCTCCCTCACACTTGCTCACCCCCTTTCAGACAGTCCCTGTCATCCTGTCTTGAGCTTGTTCTTGGCTGTTGGGATTGTGAATTGAGATGGGAGGTCAGAGTCTGTGACATAGAACAGAAACCGCCCCCAGTCTTCCATTCATCTCCACCCCAGACACAGACAGACAGACAGATGGACAGACACACAAAGATAAAGGTACCAATAGGTCCTCGTACAAGGATACGTATAGGGTCAAGTCTGACAAATGCATGTTCATGTGCATGTAGGGGATCTGCACATGTGTGGGGGCTGGGAAGGGAGCCAGGCTCCCTGCAGCCAGGCCAAGCCTCCCCTGCTCCCCACTGGGTCGGTGCCTCCCTTCCCCTGTGTCTGTACTCCCTGATGCCAAAGGGTGTCTTCTCTAGCTTGTGCCAATCTATTATGAAGGTCCACTCAACCAGCAAGGGCATTTTGGGGGGTGTCCCGAGGTGGGCCCTTGGGGGCTGGGGCCCCACCCTCTACTCCCAGGCTGGTGTTGCCGGGTGCAGGAGGTGGTAGAGAGACCCTGGGCTGTGTCAGGCTGAAGGTGAGAGCTGGAAACAAAAAGATTGGAGTAAATTATTATTCCCCCCATGGCTTTCCCAAGGAAAGTGGAAGCAGCAGCCTGAGGCCCGTTTTCCTATTTGATGGGGAATCAGATAAATGGCAGGCAGCTTGCTCTGATAAGGCCTTGCTCTGGGCACAACCTCTCTCTCTGAAACCCTCTTACTATGCATAGAGGAAGGCTATCTGTGCAGCTGCACCTTGACACAAATATATCTGCACCCGAGATGAAGCAATTCCCCCAGAAATTACAGCAGGGGGATTGCATCTGAGGAGGGGGCCCTGGGGAGGGGTGGGGGCTGCGAGGGAGGGAGAGAGGGAGGGATGAAGGAGCGGCCTGGGCAGGCAGGGAGGAGAAGAGGGAGGCGGCTGGGAGACTGGGAGTGAGGAGGAAGAGGTCAAGAGGACTGCGCCAGGGAGGGGCTCAGAAGCATCTCTGTATTAAAAAAATATATATAAAAATATATATAAATATAAATATATATATATTTTTCCCCTCCAAGAAGCTTTCGTGGAAATATTCTTTTCCTCCTGCATCATCTTCTTAATAGGGCAACCTTTACCCCCCCTTCCCACCCCTGACCCCTGCTGTCCTCACCACACTCTCCTCTGCTTATAGAATTAAAAATACAATACGTGGACAATAAAACTGATATTACAATTAGTTGCCTAAACAGAGGAGTCTTGGTTGACTTAAAATTTTTCTTTTCAGAGGGGGAGTGGGGTGGTAACACAATTTAAATAAATACATATATAAATAAATATTTTTGAAAAGATGGCGAGCACAGAGTCCAACTAGGCATTTGAAACACTTTTCCAACTTGTCACATGGCTCTGTGTGTGTGTGCACATGCATGCTTGTATGTGTGCAAAAATGTGTGTGAATAAGCCTGTGTTTGGGTGTGTTCTCACGTGTGTAACTCTTACTCACACATACATGCACTCTGCTCTTTTCACTTAGTCTGACAATATACCATACTCTCCCTCTGTCCCCTACCATCGGGGTGTGTCTACCTCTGTGATCCTGTGCATTTGCCTCCCCCACTTCCAAGTGTGAAGAATTAGAGCCTCCAACCTCTTAGAAGGTCTGCAGGAAGCCTCTGGTCCCAGTAAGAGAAGCTTAAGTGAGAGACATCCCATCAGTCACAAGGGTCCCAGTTTCCTTCCAGACACCCCCTCCTCCTAGCTCCTCCTTGGCCGGGCAAAGGTGCCCGAAGTTGCTGGCAGCAGGCTTGGCAGGGCAAGTACATGCGGGAAGATTAAGTGGAACCATGTGTAATGGGGGTCCTATTCTCAAAGTTCTGGGTCTTAAGGGGTACAGGGTGGGCTTATTGGGGTGGGATAGGCAACAGGAGGCATTGCATATGCAGGGCGTGTGAGAGGAGGAAGTGAAGTGTGAGTGCATGCGTCGATGTTCCCCTCCCTCCCCAAACTGGCACCTGCCTTGGGACTGACTGTTGAGCAGCTGCAAGACACAAGAGTCGGCCGACAGATGCCATGGCCCGGCCTTTGTCTGAGAGAGAAAAATCACACCCCCCTTAAGCCCCTGTGGTGGCTGAGGCTGGGACGTTTACTCATGTCACCCTTCAGCTCCATCTTTAACCCTGGAAAACAACAGAAGCCTTCATCGTGCTCCCCAACTTCTGGGAATTGGTGGAGGAGAAGGGGAAGGTGAGGGAAAGTGAAGGTGTGGGGAAGAGATGCTTTCAACCCCTTTGCCCAAAACTGTGTGATAAACTCCTAGAACCCATCTACATCAGGAGTGGTGATGTTGATAGCGGGTGAGACATGTCAACTGAATGCAGCTGGAAAAAAGGCTGAGCTGGCAGGCAGGAAATTAAGCTTCTAGTTCTATCTCTACCACTTCTCTGTGGCCAATTAGTTCACTCTTCTGGCCTCACTTTTCTCATCTGTAAAACAGGGGGAAGCAATCATTCAAATGAGAGACATAATGTTAAATAACACAGATAACTGGTTTTTAGACACTATCAGGCCAATGTGGCAAGAACTTACTGGTTGTGACTATATCTTACCTGCTACAGGTTTGGGCTGAGCCTGGAGGGGTGGGCAAGGCCTGGTCTCCCTGCAAGAAATAATCCCTGGAGAGTAACTAGCCTCTTCCAGGTTGGTGGGATTTTCTGGATGTTCTTGTGAAGCTGGCTCTGAAGACAGGCTAGGAAATAGGAATCCTCCAAGGGAACTGCCATGAATAATGGGGCTGAGCCATGTTGCAAGCAGAACACTGAGACCATCCCCAATTTTTCTGCAGTGGAGGACTTAGCCAGGGGGTCAGAGGAACCAGGGAGCCTGGGAACTGTCTCTTTAGAGCAAGTAAGCCAAGGAAAAGCCACCTAGGAAAGCCTACAGGGCATGGTAGGTACCCTGCCGCTCTCCACGATGGCAAGATGGCATCTACATTAGTACATGAACCCCCGTCCATTCCTATAGTGAGACTTAGGTCAGCATCAATCTCACACTGGGACACTGACTGTCACACCCATTGATCCTGAAATTGGGGCACTGATTCCCCTTAACCAGCTCTGAACTGGGGCATTAATCTCTACATTGTTGATACCTGTAACCATTCCTATGGTGGGACATTGATTCCTCTCAACCAACTCTGTACTGAGGCATTGATCCTGACATGGGACAGTACCTCAACCGAATCGTCATTGGGGTATTGATCCCTACATTGGGATGTATGACTCCCTTTTCCATCCAACTCTGGATTGAGAAATTGATCTCACAATGAGAAGTCGATTTATTCTTCTCTCTCGGTATCTGGACATTATCTACCACTCAACCCTGGATAAAGACACTGATTTTTATTTTAGGACTTTGGTCCATTCATTCCACCAATTGTTCATTTGTTACATCTACTATGTGTTAGTTTTTGTGTTGATGGTTGAGATTTCTGCTTTTCTTTCTCTTCCTATCATTGGTCCCTATGTGAAGATCCAGATTCCTCTTTGATCTTCATAGCTGAATGCTGACCCATCGTCCCACATCCATCACTCCATTCTTTCTTCTCCAGTGACTTCGATTAAGCTCTACAGTCATCAGTCAGACGAAGAGTCCAATGAAGCTGGGGGCCATATATAGCATATTGGAAAGAGTATAGACTCTGGAGTCATGAGTTTAAATCCTGGACTTCACCAAGAGCCAGACTCAGTTTCTTCATCTTTCAAGTGGGGATAAGGATATCTACGTTTCAGGTTACCTCTCAGATTACAAGAATGTACATAAGAGAACTAGATGGGACATGGAGCACAGAGACCGCAGTACTTAGAGCCAGGCTTTCCTTCCCCTGTCCTCTTCCCCCCACCCCAGGAACATAGCTCTTAAGTTGTCACATACGTGTGCCCCGCCCCCCCCGCCACATACTGCTGATGGGGCTGAGACCTTCCCTCTCCCCAGATCCACCACAGGCAGGGTCCTTCATGCAACAGATCCCTCACAAAATTCCAGATCTAGCTCTCATTTTTTAAAAATCCAATCTATATAGATAGCGAAGAGAAGAG
This sequence comes from Pteropus vampyrus, assembly GCF_000151845.1. NCBI lineage: Eukaryota > Metazoa > Chordata > Mammalia > Chiroptera > Pteropodidae > Pteropus > Pteropus vampyrus. The sequence goes on from NW_011889139.1 coordinate 1,804,878, forward strand.
CAACTTTTCCACCCTGAGCCTGTGTGTAATTACATATTTTGGCCACGTGCTGGGCCAGGGATAAATCTGTATGGTAATGCAGACCAGGGGCTTACGATGTAGGCACACATGCTAATTTTAAACCACAAAACCGCGGCTGTTTTTCATTTTCATTTCCAACAACACTGGCAGAGATTAGGTCCTATTAAGCACCATGGGGCCTGTCCTCCCCCTGGCCACCTGCGGGGCTCCTCATGGCTTCCATGGGCTTGTTGGGCCTGGCGCTGAGGCAAACACAGCCTTGCTAATTGTAGGGCAAAACTCTACCCTGGAGGAGGTACCCAGATTGGCTGTCTACTCCCCTCACCCCCACTGGGGCTGGGTTAGGTCCTGCTCCACCTGGGGAGGGAGGACTCGGGGCCCACAATACCTACAGGGATTGTAATTCCAAGTCGACGCCTCTCTTCATGGGAAAGGAAAGTCAGCTGCTCTCCCCAAAACCTCGGGACTGTCCTCAAGACCCTGAAAAGCAAGGGCTTGGGTCACTGACCCCTCAGTCCTAGCCCAGTCTCATCTTGATGTGCGACCTTGTGCAAGTCACTTCCCTTCCCTGGGCCTGTTTTCATCTGTCGAGCCCATGAGAGTGCAAACGAAGTAGTCTGGACTTTCCCCTCCAGTTCCGATGTTCTGCACTGGAGCTTCCTATTTCCACCAAAGGGCACACAGAGCACGGGTGACAGCAGCTCACATGGGTTGCACATGGACTATGTGTTAAACTATAAACTTTGACTCCCTGAGGTGGCAGAATGTTAAAACAGCAAATCCCGTACTCATCACTCACTGGCCAGATGATCTGTTTTCTCATCTGTACAATGGTGGGGATAACAGTACAACCTGATAAGGTATTTTTGAGATCAAATGAATTACCACAAAGTATACCAGACACTTAGAATAATGCCAGGTACATGGTCAGCATCATATATATGCTGGAAACCATTATTATTTTACAGATAAGGAGATGGAGGCTCAGAGAAGGATAAATAACTTACTGAAGGCCACAGTATTGGAACTGGAATTGAAACCCAGGTCCATATTTGCTTCCCAATAGATGCTCTGTCTCATTCACCTCTTCCTCACCCAGAAACAGGGACAGATTCTCTGCCTCCCATCAGTCCCCATTCCTGGGCACTGAGCAAAATGGCAGCAGAGAGATGCTGAGATCAGCAATAGGGCCCCTGAATGAGGCCTGACCACCACCCCTAACCTTGACTCTCAGGAGTCCTTGGGTACAAGGGAGCCAGCCAAGGCTCAGCCTGAAGCTGGGGTCTGGCAGACCCTCTGCTTGTCTGAGGAGAGAAGAGGGCAGGGAGGGGCAGTGAGGAGGAGCTGGCCCAGCCCCCTTCCATTCTCCCTCCATCTGCACCCAGAAGCAGCCAAGCGTGGTACCTGGCACCCCTCCCTCTCCCGCCCCCTCAGCATTCTCCCCTCCTGGGCGAGGGCTGCCCTGTCTCTGGGGGGAACCTGGTCTGTGCTCAATTTCATGCCACTTAATTCCCAAGTCTGCCCGTGAAAATGACGACAAATAGGCCCCAACTGCCCAAATGTCCATTCCCATCCCGGACGTCTCTTCTGCAACCCCCTCCTCCGCCTGACAGCTCTTCACCTATCAGATTGGAGAGGGAACATCCACAGGGCCAGCAAGCTGAGAGGTCCTTACTGCTGACTCACACTTGCTGGGGGCTTTCTTCCCCACTCTCCCCCGCCCCCAGTCCCTTCTCCACTAGAGCCAAGCCCCCAGTATGGGCCACAGCCTGAACCCAGAGGTGACCCAAAACATTTTTCCTTAACTGATGGGCAATGCCTGAGCGCTATTTTATTTTGAATTTTAATGTTACAGCATGATTGTTCTTTTACTCGTTTATTTTCTAAGAACAGGTGACACATTCACATGATTCAAATTGCAAAAAGTATAAAAGGGAGGGGTAAAATGGCTCCCTCTCATCCTCGCATCAGTCCTTCAGGTCTCCCCCATCCCCCCGTCTCCATCCCAAGAAAAATAATACCCCCAGGTTCTTGGATATCCTTCCAGAGACTTGTTATACCAAAATAAACAAATATGGTCTTTCTTGCCTTTTCTACAAATGCTGCACATGCTGGTCTATACCTCACTGTTTCCACTTACTATGTCTCGGTGATCAGTCTCCTTTTCCACCCTTACCCCCTTACCTCTTTCACTCCGTCCCCCGTCCTCCCATCAGATGAATGCCTACTTGTCCTTCAAGCCCTAGGTCAATGTCGCTTCATCCTGAGCACACCCCCTCAAAGAATCAGGCCTCTTCTCTACATCTCTGGTGCTTTGGAACTGCCTTGAGGAGAGTGTTTGTCATTGTGGTGTAATGTAGCTGTCCATGCTCATCTTGCCTGTACAAGGCCAGGAGTGACTTGAGGGCTTCTGATGAGCAGGTACCAAAATATTAAGGTGTAAATATTTACAGGCTTTTTTCTCCCCTCACATTCCCACACCTGAGCTGATTAGGGGGATAAGGACAGACACAGAGTTGAAGAAGCTTCCTTTCCAGGAAAGAGCATAAAGTTATCAGTGGCAAAAGCTGGATCAGAACAGAAGCGATTCAGGCGGCGAGTGGTAGAAGCAAGAGCGACTAGAGCTGGTGTTTTAGGAGAGACAAAGGAACAAGGAAAAAGGAGGTGAGAGCATAGTGACCTATGAGACTCTGGGGAAGGACCAGACTAAGGAGGATTTTGAGAGAGTTTTGCTATCTGTTGTGTGATGTCATTTCTTTCCCCACTTGCTTCTTGTCTAAGAGACTTTAGTAAAGGCTTTGCTGCATATCAGTGCTTTGGGAGGCTTTTAGGGTTTCCTTTGGATTTGACCCAGGCTGAGACTGACCTGGGTTGCATTGTACAGCCTAGGCCTAGCTTAGCAGAAGTGTAGAATGACAGAAAGATGAGAGGGCAGGTGAAGGGAGAAGAGGGAGAGCACGCACAGGCTGTGGCTCTCCTCCGGGCAGTCCAAGTGATGGACAATGTTGACATGTTCATGGCAATGTGTTTCCCAGGGAGCCCCTGGATTTTTGAGGAACCCTCTCCCCACTCACTGATCCCCCAGATTTGCCCTAAGGTTTTTAATTGGCACGACTAATGAGGGCATATCAGAAACTCTCCTTTCCAGTGGTTATGGCACAGACAGGAGGGAATGGGTATTGGGTGAGATTCTCCATCAGCCTTTCTTTTCTTCCCTCTCAAGAAAGATATCAGGAAGTAGGTGAGCTAGATACTGCTAGATAAATAGTACTTCATTTTATTCCTTTCAGCAATCTTGTGGTGTGATTAATATCCCAATTTTAATTTCAATTTCCAATTGTTTGTTAGCAAATAGAAATACAATTGATTTCTGTATATTGACTTTGTATCTTTTAACTTTACTAAACTTATTAGTTCTACTAGTTTTCTTTATTGTTGTTGGGGAGTTGATTCCTTAGGGTTTTCTGTGAAGATGATCATGTCTGTGAATAAAGATGCTTTCTCTTTTTCCTTTCCAATCTGTATGTCTTTTATTTTTTCTTCTTGTCTTATTGCACTGGCCAGAATTTCCAGTACCATGTGGAACAGGAGTGATAAGAATAGACATCTTTGCCTTGTTCCTGAGATTAGAGGGAAAATCCCCATTTTATAGTTGAGAAAATTGAATCACAGATGTTCAGTAACAAGTCCAGGAGCTCCCAGCTAGTCATTGACAGTGCCAAAATCAGAACCCAAATCTTCCAGCCTGAAAATGGTAAAGCGCTTTTTTTTGTACAAAAATGTGGAGTTTTGTTAATAATTTCCTCTTTGTAGCTCCCCCTCACACCTCCGTTCCTTAGCTCCCCCTCACACCTCCGTTCCTTACCCAATCCCAGTTACATAGCAGCTGCTTGGTGAAAACTTGTCTGATTGGAAGTGGTGAGGCATAAGCCAGAGAGTGACATGGTTGATCTCTTATCCTGATGTGGGGGTAAACATTGGGGTGGGGATGAGGGGACTTTCCATTCCACTCTGGAGGCTCATTTCAGGAAGAATGGTTACTTGTATGGGCAGAGAGAATGTTTCTTGTAGAAGAATGAGGCATTCAGTTTAGAAGATTCTTAAAGGCAAAAGCGGGGTGTTGGGGTCAGCTGGGTCTTTAAGAAGAACAAGTGGTGGACAAAAATGAAGTCTGTGGAGACAGACTTCCTAGGCTCAAAGCCCGATTCCACCACCTACCAGCCATGTGACCTCGGGCAAGTTACTTAGCCTCTCTGTGCTTTAGTCTTCTCATTTGTAAAACGGATAATTGCTTTCTACCTCATAAACTCAGTGCAAGGGTTACATGAGTTAATACACAGTAAATGCCCCATGCTAAGTGCTATACAAGGGCGAGCAAGTATTATTTTTATTGAGTCACGGGGCTGTTGGGGAGGGGGGACTCCAGAAGCCACCAGGAACTGTTTCCCCTCCCTCTTTGAAAACACACATACACACACACACATCCTACTTCAGACTCTCACAATTATATGTATAGAGAGCTGTGTCTCAGGTAGCCAAGTTACCTAACCTCTCTGAGCCTCAGTTTCTTCAGCTATAGAATGGGATAATGAGCTCTATCATGCTGTGAAGAGACAAGCAGCCAAGGCATGGTAAAGCACTGTTAACATTTAATAATGGCAAAAACGATGACAACTTCCAAGTGCCTCCTCCATGTGAGGCAACTGGGAGTGCTTAATTGGCGTGTTCTCACTTATCCTGGCAATACCCCAGTGAGAGAGATAGGTTGTCCCATTTTCTACATGAGGAAACCAAGCCCCAGACGTCAAATGACTTAAAGGCCTTCAACCAGGGTTGAACCCAGGTGGGCCATCTCTAAGGTCTGGATCTTGATTATTTTGCACAGTTCTCCTTCTGGGACCAAGGGGCTCAAGTCATAGTGTCTGGGTACAGGTGTCCCTTCCCCCAGGCATGCCCTCCCATACCCTCCCCTGGGTGAGGGGCTGCCCTTCAGTCGCTTGCTTGTCCAGCCAAATGCGAGCGGGCGGCGGGCGGCTTTGGTGCATGAGGCAGATGGGACCTTCACAAAAGCCCCCGCACCTCTCCAAGCTGGTCCCCCCCACACGCCTGATTACCCCCCAATACCCAAGTTACCATTGATACAGTGGTGCCGGGTGATTCAATTAGTGCAGCCGGCATGAAGGCAACAGCACAAAGAGCTGGGGTAGTTAGAAACTCATTTTCTTTTGATTATTATAGCATCTCACACGTGGAAGCAGAAAATTATAGGCTCATGTGTCTTTGCTTAATATCCTCTGGGGCCAGATTTGTCGTCATGTTGAAGTTAGCTGTCAGAATTGACAAAATCATGTGGAGTTGATGGATTTACAGTGCCTGGGCCCAGCCAAGCTGGAGAGGCGCAGACCCACACAGATACACAGATATATAGACACACACACAGACACTCAGAGACACTGATACACCCCACTCTGACACAAAGATACACACACACCCTACATTTCAGATACTGATAAACAGACACTTTCACAGTGATTCATGAACAGATATACACTCTCCCTGCACACTGAAACACACCCATTCAGACCCACAGAGAGATACATACACACTCAAGGGTACACACACACTCCACGGTACACACATACTCCACACAGCAATATACGCACATAGACACACACACATACACATACCTCACATACTGCTATATACTCACTCAATCTCACACAGGATATACTTCTCCCGCTGATACATCCCACCCAGACACACACCCAGATATTCACACCCTCCCACACACTGATACATGCCTGCCTAAGCGTGATCAGATCTTTACACCCACATTGATATGCACCCACACAGACATGCACAGAAACTCACACCTACACATACTGACACACACCATTTAAACACACACACGCCACACACTATATACTCCCATTCAGACACACATGTACACAGAGACCACCCACCCCCCTGATTCACACACAGATACCCAGACCCAGGTACACATCATGCACACAGATGGGTGGGCACACACATAGCAACAGACATACAGAAATCTATAACAGGCACAGGCATAAAGTCACAGTGATACACTTAATACACATATACACAGGTACCTAGACAAGGACTTGATCCATACATGGACAGAGACAGACAGTACAGAGTCACAGGCACATGAAACAGAGAAATACACTCACAGGGAC
>NW_011889139.1:1811148-1817743 GCF_000151845.1 Pteropus vampyrus
GAACCCAGGTGGGCCATCTCTAAGGTCTGGATCTTGATTATTTTGCACAGTTCTCCTTCTGGGACCAAGGGGCTCAAGTCATAGTGTCTGGGTACAGGTGTCCCCTCCCCCAGGCATGCCCTCCCATACCCTCCCCTGGGTGAGGGGCTGCCCTTCAGTCGCTTGCTTGTCCAGCCAAATGCGAGCGGGCGGCGGGCGGCTTTGGTGCATGAGGCAGATGGGACCTTCACAAAAGCCCCCGCACCTCTCCAAGCTGGTCCCCCCCACACGCCTGATTACCCCCCAATACCCAAGTTACCATTGATACAGTGGTGCCGGGTGATTCAATTAGTGCAGCCGGCATGAAGGCAACAGCACAAAGAGCTGGGGTAGTTAGAAACTCATTTTCTTTTGATTATTATAGCATCTCACACGTGGAAGCAGAAAATTATAGGCTCATGTGTCTTTGCTTAATATCCTCTGGGGCCAGATTTGTCGTCATGTTGAAGTTAGCTGTCAGAATTGACAAAATCATGTGGAGTTGATGGATTTACAGTGCCTGGGCCCAGCCAAGCTGGAGAGGCGCAGACCCACACAGATACACAGATATATAGACACACACACAGACACTCAGAGACACTGATACACCCCACTCTGACACAAAGATACACACACACCCTACATTTCAGATACTGATAAACAGACACTTTCACAGTGATTCATGAACAGATATACACTCTCCCTGCACACTGAAACACACCCATTCAGACCCACAGAGAGATACATACACACTCAAGGGTACACACACACTCCACGGTACACACATACTCCACACAGCAATATACGCACATAGACACACACACATACACATACCTCACATACTGCTATATACTCACTCAATCTCACACAGGATATACTTCTCCCGCTGATACATCCCACCCAGACACACACCCAGATATTCACACCCTCCCACACACTGATACATGCCTGCCTAAGCGTGATCAGATCTTTACACCCACATTGATGTGCACCCACACAGACATGCACAGAAACTCACACCTACACATACTGACACACACCATTTAAACACACACACGCCACACACTATATACTCCCATTCAGACACACATGTACACAGAGACCACCCACCCCCCTGATTCACACACAGATACCCAGACCCAGGTACACATCATGCACACAGATGGGTGGGCACACACATAGCAACAGACATACAGAAATCTATAACAGGCACAGGCATAAAGTCACAGTGATACACTTAATACACATATACACAGGTACCTAGACAAGGACTTGATCCATACATGGACAGAGACAGACAGTACAGAGTCACAGGCACATGAAACAGAGAAATACACTCACAGGGACATATTAGCACGAAGGTAGCAGGCGGCACCCCGCTTCCCCTACTACAGCCCCCTTTTCTTTCTCTTTCTCTCTTCATATACACCCTTGCTTGCCCTGGCTGGGCGGGGAGATCCTGGGGAGTGATATGAAGATAGGAACATAGACAGGGGGAGCACTGGGGCAACCCCTCCCCCGCTTCTGGGTGACTAGGACACCCTAGGCTCTAGTTTTCTGTTCGTTAGGGTGACTGGTGGCCCAAGAGATGCTGGAGATGGATTAACAGTGAGGAAGGCTGTGAGGACACAAAGTGGGAGGGGTGTTGGAAGGGAGTTAACCTTCACTCAGCCGCCGTTACTGTCTCCACTTTACAGAGGAAGAGACTAAGGTCCACAGAAGGTAAGTTCTTTCCCAGTGACACACAGGGAGCTTTAGTGACAATTAGCAAACAAAGCCCAGGTTGTTGAGTGGATCAGGGGCTACATCTCAGCCCCACTCAGCCCTTCATGTGGGGTATCATATTACTCGGGAGCCATGCACATAGGACAGTTCTCTGAGGCAAATTCCTGGGAGAAGAAAGGAAGGCTGCCTGGTGCTGGATGGCCCAGGCCCACTGCCTGTCTTCACAGAGAGGAACCCAAGGGCCAGAGCTCCCCCACACCTGCTCGCCAACAGGTAATGGGGTGCCTACTATGGGAGAGGTGCTAGGGGCTGCAACCTAAGTTTTCTTAGAGAGGGCAGAGGAGACCTGCCCCCATGGACTCCTAGGGCAGAGGGCCCAGTCCTGGCCATCTGTACTGTGGGGATATTGGTCATGAGCCCAGACTCAGCTCAGACAGGCCTGGATTGGCCCTGACACATCACTGAGGAACCACTGGTGTTAGTGTCGCACCGACAGAGTGGAGGAGGAGCCTGTGGTCCTTTGGCCAAGGCTCTGGACCTCCGAAGGTAGGAGCGAAGAGTCACAAGTTCTGGAATCTTCGAGACTTGGCTCGCCAGACTCTATCCCAAGTCAACCATGTGCCACCTGAGCTCATCTCCTTTCAGCAACCCTGGAGGTTGGTCTTATCATCTCTATTTAGCCAAGCAGAAGAGTGATACTCCAAGAAGGTTAGCGACTTGCCCGAAGTCAGAGTTAACAAGAGACAGAACCTGAACCAGGGCTGCCTGACTTCCAAGCCCCTGCTCATTCCCTTCCACCATATGAGGTTGGCCTAGTTTGGACACAGCAGGCAGGGAGGTCACCCTGGCTCAGTCAGGCTGTGGGGCCCTGGGTCCAGCCATTAACTTGTTGAGATAAGGTCACCCAGTGGGTGAGAGGCAATGGCTGGAGTGGAAAGGGCATGGGTTTGGGGGGTCAGACCAAGCTGGGTTTGAATCCTGACACTACAACCTTAAAGAAGTCGGCTTGCCTCTCTGAGCCTAACTTCCTATCTGTCAAACAGAAGTGTTAATGTCTCCACTTGAGGGCTGGAGAGAATCATATGTGTAAGACTTATATATACTGTAGGTATTTAATACACAAGAGCTATTTTTAGCAGTTACCAGCAAGGGTACCCAGCAGGCCCAGGGCAGTGTCCTCAGCCCATTCCCACTTTGGGTTACTCACTCCATCTTCTGTCCCTCCTTGCTTCTTCCATGACACCCACCCTGGCCCTTGCCCAGGTCTGAGGATCCTAGGGCATGAAGGTCCATGGAGACTAGGAATAGATCCATGGACTTCTCAAGATCCTGGGCATCATTCAGGCCAGAGGTTCCCAGCTGACACATGAAAATCATCATTAGAACCACTGAGCTGAGCCTTCAAAAGTGTAGCCTTGGGGACCAGCAGCTTCAGCATCACCTTCAAGCTGATTAAAAAGGCAGATTCCACCCCACCGCCCGCCCGCTCCCCAAGAATCTGCTGAATCAGAACTTGCATTTCAGGAGGAATTCCAGGTGATTCTTCCTAATCTTAAAGTTTGAGAAAGCCTTCTCTGGAGAGCTCTCTAGTTTGAGAGAAAAGCAAGCTGGGGTCCAGGGAGTTTCAATGGACACAGCAGGATCAAGGGTCTTGTTAAGGTCTTCACTGACCAAACCTCTTTTCCAGAAAAGGCCATTAGGGAGCAGACATCTCTGACCAACTTCTCCGAGTGGGATCCCTGGTCGGCATGTCACTGAGTGTCCATCGCAGGGTCCTTGCCTCTTCCATCTTGTCTGGTCTTGAAGATATGCTAATCAGTGTGGGAGTCCACCCTTCCAAGAATTATCATATGTGAGCCGCTCCTCATCTCAGGATAATTTTCTCATCTGCATAATCGTATTTGACTTCCTTATGGATGTGAAAACCCCCTTACCTTGGGCGAGTTAATCTTCATTGATTGAATATCAAATTCATTCGAATGTGGAAGAAGAGGCTTTTCTTTCTCAGCAGCATAAGGCTGTCTGAAAGCCTCGCTCGGCTGGGGGCCGAGGGGGGTCAGCTTCGTCTCTGTCCTTGCCCAGCTGCTGGAGGGACCCTTCCTTTCCCACCGACTTTCTCTGCGGCAGCATCTTTTTAGCTTTGAATACTTCTCTTTTTTGTTCTTTTACTGTTTTGTTTCCATCTTTCTATCTCTGTTGTGTCCCTTAGTGTCTTAGTCTTTTGGTTCTGTGGGGTTTTTTTCTCTATTTCCCCCTCAATTTCCTTTCTTTCTTGGTTTCTCTCTTTCCCTCCCCTCCCTTCCTCTTCCTCTCCCTTGCTTTTCTCTTTAAGTCTCAGACTCTTCCTTTACCTGAAACCCCAAGTACCTCTGCTATGTCCCCACCCACAACTTGATGAAAGAAAAAAAAAAAATCCAGCATGAATTTATTGCAGAAGCAGCTGAGATTCTCAGGGAGACAGAGGGCCTCACAGGGATGGAGGTGGGGCATGAGGATGGAGGAGGATAGGATGTCCTGGTACCTATGATGCCCCAGTTCCCAGGCCCTAGCTGGGAGGCCTGTTCTTAGTTTAGACAATGTCTATCGTACCTAATAAGGGAGGTTCTGGATGTTCACGACAATCCTGTGAGTTGTGGGGTATTTTCCCATTTTACAGGCAAGGACATGAGCAACAAGTCCAAGTCCCAAGGGTAGTGGTAGAACCAGGATTCAAACCCAGGCCTGCCTAATCCTGTAAGCAGCCCGTGATTGTCCAGAAAGAGGCTGAGGCCAGTTTTTCTGCTCCCAGGAAGCCTGGAAGCAGGTGAATAAATCATCTTAATGAGTCTAGAACTTGTCACTTTTCCTCGAGCTTATGTTGTCATTTTAAGTGCTTAGCAAACCATATGGTACACAGGAAGAATCCAGCACACACTAGATAGTTATCATCATCATTGTCGTTGTTATTCAAAGACAGGCCAGAGTTCCAGCTCTCGCTCAGCTACATTTAGTCTCTTTGACCCTCAGTTGACTCATCTATAACATGGTAATAATAATAGTCACGGCCTGGCCAGGCTATCATGAAGATTATACATACAAAACACCTAGCTCAGTGCCAAGCACATAGTAGGAGCTCAAGAAATGTCAGTAATAGCTTTCACATTATTATGGTCATGTTGCTATTATCAGTGTTGTTATTATCATCGATACTATTCTCATCATCGTTATTGTTGTCTCTGAGTGCCTAGCACCTAGTAGGTGCTCAGTAAATATCAAATCAGTGAATAAATGACCTCTCGTAGAAGCTCCTTTTATAACTTCATTATAGTTTCTGACTCCCTTGCTTCATTTCTCCTATATATTTTGGCAGAGTCTGCCTTGTGGCAGGCCAGGGTAATGTCTAAGAGCTGGGCTGTGAAGTGAGCAAAACATGACTGTGCATCCCAAATCTGCCATCTGCTAGCTATGAACCTCTCTGAGTCTCAGTCCCTCTATCTGTACAGTGAGGCTATTAACAGTACACACACCACAAGGTGGTGAGAAGCACAGTTGAGATTGGCACAGTAGCCAGGCAACAGGAAGAGGTAAGAACAGAGGTTTCCTATAGGAGCAGAGAGAGAAGGTGGGACCTGGCTGTGAGGGCCTTGAATGCCAGGCTCGGGGGTTCTAACTGGGCCTTGCTTCCTCTTTCCCAGACTGCTAGAAACCGGCCCTGGTCTGAGGGCTCCGCCTGCAGACCCTCTGAGACAAAGCCAGGCTACCGGCATCCTGAAGGGACAAAATCATGTCTTCTCCAGACTCCTCTGTCCTCAGCTCCAGCTGGAGCTGGAGTGGTGGGAAAGGGAAGGCCATTTGCAATTCAGATCTGGAGCAGATGGGAGAACTTCCTTGGGGGAGGGGTGGGACTCAGCTGCCTCACTTCTCACACACATCCAACCTCGGCCCAGCCCTTTCTGGCCACCACCCCTCAGTGCACAGCCGATACTCTGACTTATACCCAAGGCTGCTCTAAGTGCTTTTCATAAGTAAACTCATAGTCATACAAGGGAGATACCAGGACTATCTCATTTTACAGATAAGGGGAGTGAGGTCCTGAGAGCCAAAGCAACTTACCCAACATCACACAATAGTCAGTGGCAGAGAAGGCATACCCATCAGGCCGCCTGACTGCAGAGCCACACTCTTACCCATGCGTTACACCACCTAAAACTTCCTCCCAATTGCAATCCCTCCACCTCCTGCCCCAAACCCCTGGGAGAATGTTGTACGAAGCATCATCCATCATCCATCCCCTCCCCAGCCACCCTGTGGTCCTAGGAGGCATGTTCAGCAAACTTTGCTGAGTTTCTACTATGAACCAGACCGAGGGGCATCTCCCACCTTCCTCACAGCCTATGCAGCTCTCTGAAGTTGCAAAGCTGCCATTAGCAGATGGTGATGCGGCCCAGGCCCCTCCTACTCTCTGGGTCTCATCAGACCTCCAGATCATCAGAGGGGACCCTGATGCAGCAAGTGACCAGGCAGCGTGAGTACAGAAACTCACAGGCAGGTGACCCCTGGATAGATAGTTAATCAGTCTGGGATAAAGCAGCTCAAGTCGTTGGAGGTTATTGGCTCCCTCTCCCTTTCCACAAGCAGAGAGGAAGTGCTGAGTGTGAAGCACCTTCATATACTCTCATCATCCATCCCCTCCCCAGCCACCCTGTGGTCCTAGGAGGCAAGCACCATTAGCTCCATCTTACAAAAAAAGAAAATGGCTACTGCAACAAGGTTCTCAGTCAGTCTTTGCTGCCTAATGGAGAAAAAGATCCATCCTCCATCCCTTACCCTCCCTTCCCTCACCTTGACCCCTGGACAGGTGGGGTAGCTCCCT
>NW_011889139.1:1817793-1824825 GCF_000151845.1 Pteropus vampyrus
CAGGCTATCATGAAGATTATACATACAAAACACCTAGCTCAGTGCCAAGCACATAGTAGGAGCTCAAGAAATGTCAGTAATAGCTTTCACATTATTATGGTCATGTTGCTATTATCAGTGTTGTTATTATCATCGATACTATTCTCATCATCGTTATTGTTGTCTCTGAGTGCCTAGCACCTAGTAGGTGCTCAGTAAATATCAAATCAGTGAATAAATGACCTCTCGTAGAAGCTCCTTTTATAACTTCATTATAGTTTCTGACTCCCTTGCTTCATTTCTCCTATATATTTTGGCAGAGTCTGCCTTGTGGCAGGCCAGGGTAATGTCTAAGAGCTGGGCTGTGAAGTGAGCAAAACATGACTGTGCATCCCAAATCTGCCATCTGCTAGCTATGAACCTCTCTGAGTCTCAGTCCCTCTATCTGTACAGTGAGGCTATTAACAGTACACACACCACAAGGTGGTGAGAAGCACAGTTGAGATTGGCACAGTAGCCAGGCAACAGGAAGAGGTAAGAACAGAGGTTTCCTATAGGAGCAGAGAGAGAAGGTGGGACCTGGCTGTGAGGGCCTTGAATGCCAGGCTCGGGGGTTCTAACTGGGCCTTGCTTCCTCTTTCCCAGACTGCTAGAAACCGGCCCTGGTCTGAGGGCTCCGCCTGCAGACCCTCTGAGACAAAGCCAGGCTACCGGCATCCTGAAGGGACAAAATCATGTCTTCTCCAGACTCCTCTGTCCTCAGCTCCAGCTGGAGCTGGAGTGGTGGGAAAGGGAAGGCCATTTGCAATTCAGATCTGGAGCAGATGGGAGAACTTCCTTGGGGGAGGGGTGGGACTCAGCTGCCTCACTTCTCACACACATCCAACCTCGGCCCAGCCCTTTCTGGCCACCACCCCTCAGTGCACAGCCGATACTCTGACTTATACCCAAGGCTGCTCTAAGTGCTTTTCATAAGTAAACTCATAGTCATACAAGGGAGATACCAGGACTATCTCATTTTACAGATAAGGGGAGTGAGGTCCTGAGAGCCAAAGCAACTTACCCAACATCACACAATAGTCAGTGGCAGAGAAGGCATACCCATCAGGCCGCCTGACTGCAGAGCCACACTCTTACCCATGCGTTACACCACCTAAAACTTCCTCCCAATTGCAATCCCTCCACCTCCTGCCCCAAACCCCTGGGAGAATGTTGTACGAAGCATCATCCATCATCCATCCCCTCCCCAGCCACCCTGTGGTCCTAGGAGGCATGTTCAGCAAACTTTGCTGAGTTTCTACTATGAACCAGACCGAGGGGCATCTCCCACCTTCCTCACAGCCTATGCAGCTCTCTGAAGTTGCAAAGCTGCCATTAGCAGATGGTGATGCGGCCCAGGCCCCTCCTACTCTCTGGGTCTCATCAGACCTCCAGATCATCAGAGGGGACCCTGATGCAGCAAGTGACCAGGCAGCGTGAGTACAGAAACTCACAGGCAGGTGACCCCTGGATAGATAGTTAATCAGTCTGGGATAAAGCAGCTCAAGTCGTTGGAGGTTATTGGCTCCCTCTCCCTTTCCACAAGCAGAGAGGAAGTGCTGAGTGTGAAGCACCTTCATATACTCTCATCATCCATCCCCTCCCCAGCCACCCTGTGGTCCTAGGAGGCAAGCACCATTAGCTCCATCTTACAAAAAAAGAAAATGGCTACTGCAACAAGGTTCTCAGTCAGTCTTTGCTGCCTAATGGAGAAAAAGATCCATCCTCCATCCCTTACCCTCCCTTCCCTCACCTTGACCCCTGGACAGGTGGGGTAGCTCCCTAATCCGGACAAACATCTCCTCGAGAAGTTTCCGTGCTGATGAAGTCATCTACACAGGAGGCAATGTAGGGAGTGACGGGAAAGAGCTGGTGACGATGCTGGACAGACCTTCCGAGCTGAAGCTGAGGTTTGGCTCTCACTAGCTGTGTGACCTTGTGCAAGCCACATTCTCTCTGCAATCACCACTCTCCAGCCCATGAAATGGGTAGCAGGGTCCCTCCTTCACAGGATTTGTTTGAAATCGAATCAGCTAGCACCTGTGTAAGCCCCATGCGTAATGAATGAATGCTCCAGTCACTCCCCACCCCACAAGTTCTTGGTTCCCTAGTGGAGCCTGTCCTCCTCCCTCTGTGACCTTTGACCCTTCCTCCTCCTCCCCTCAATTCCTTCTCAGCAGGGGCTGTGAGTCCCTTCCCCCCATGAGGCCCAGGGGGCCCAGAGAAATTAGACTGAATCAAAGCAGAAAATGAGTTTTCATTCATCTTGGAATGATGCGAGAGGTTACGGGCAAGACAAATAGCAGCCTCCCCCCTTCCTTTATCACTGTCACTGCAATTAATAGGCTGTGGCCTTCGTCATCCAGGCCTCTGCTAAGGAGGGCACAGGCCCCCCGAGCGACACTAACGAGGGAGAGGAAGCCAACCATCCTCTGACCAAGTTCTGCATGGGGCCATATGCTCACCTGGCCCTTCGAACTCAGTCGGGCAAGGATGAGCCGGAAGGGTGTGCAGCAACCCACAGGGCAGTCAAAGAGGACCAAACTCAGCCTCAGTGACAGGGGAACAACAGTCTCCGACACCCCTGGGAGCACTCGTCACTCTGCGGTCTGATGATCACTACAGCTGCCATGCCCCTTGAGTGTTTCTGAAGTGTTACAATTACGAGGCACATGTAATTTTCACCTTATATGATAACATATGAAAGAGGCATCTGTTCTCTGATTTTTCTGATGAGGAAACTGGGATTCAGAGAAGTACAGCTACTTGTTCACAGTCACAAAGGTTTGGGAAAGGAGCAGTCAGGATTTGAACACAGGCCTGCTTGTCCCCAAAGCTTGGGTTCCTCACTATTGTACTCTACCACCCAATGATATGGAGAGAGCAAGGACTGGGAGGTAGGTTCCTGAAAGTCTCTGACTCCAGAGTTTTAGTAGGAAAAGAGCAGTGAAGGTCAACTGAGTCAGCAGTAGCTCCCCACCCTGACCCAGGCCTGAAAGTCTCTGCCCCTGGAGGGACCTTGGAGTCACTGCAGTCCTTAGCCTGAACAAAGTCTTTGTCACGACCAAAATAAAGGTCCTTTTTTCAAGTGTGAGTAGGTATTAATAAGATAATTTTTAAAAAGAAATTCTTTTTTAATGGTTACTGAAAGCTTAGGAGGTTTGGCTCATGGGCTACTTCCCCGATCAATAAATACTCTTTTACTTATCCATTGCTGCGAACAAATTACTCCCTCCTCCCCCAATTAGTAGCTTAAAATAATAATAAACATTTATTATCTTTCACAGTTTCCATGGGTCAGGAATTCAGTAATGGATGCTGGCAGTTCTGACTTAGGTTCTCTCATGAGGTTACAATTCTATGTTGGCATGGGCTGCCGCCAGCTGAAGGCTTCACTGGGGCTAGAAGGTCTGTTTCCGGGCTGGTGCACTCATACGTCTGGTGTGTCGGTGCTGGCTGTGGGTAGGAGGTCTCAGTTTCTCTTCATGTGGAGCTCTCCACAGGATGGCTCATATGTAGTGGTTAGCTGCCTCTGAACTACCTCTGAACCTCTGAACTAGTGATCCAATAGAGACAAAAGCCACAATGCCTTTCATGACCTAGCCTCAGAAACCATACATTGTCTCCTCTCCCATACTATTGGTCACGAAGACCACCCTGACTCAGTGTGGGAGAAGACTACACAAGGATGTGAATACCAGCAGGCCAGCATCATTGGGGTCATCTTGGAGGCAACCACAGACACCGAAATCGAAAGAGCTCTTTGTAGAGGTTAAAAAGGGATCCTCGAAGTTCAAAAAACAGGTAAAACTTAACCTATAGTGTTAAAAATCAGGAGAAATCTTTACCTTTGTGGGAGAGAGGAACTGGGAAGGACCATGCCTGGCATGCTAAGGATGAGCAAGGAGGCCGGTGAGGCCTGAGCAGGGGGAGCAAGGAGGAGCAGTATTGTACAGTGGAGATTCCCCAGCTTGGTGCCCAGCAGACCTGGGCAGGAACCTCTGTCCTACTGTTCCCTAGCTGGGTGACCTGAGGGCTCTTGGTCATACAGTCAAGATAATACCACCTACTTCACAGGAACTTTTGAGGCTTAAACTCAACCATGCCTTTAGTGACATATCAACAAAAGCTGAACAAGATAGAGAGTCTACCCACCTCCACTGGAATATGAGCTTCAGGAAAGCCAGGAATTTTGTCTGTTTTATTCACCACTAAATCCCCAGGCCCAGAACAGCACTCATAACAAGGGCTCTCAAAGACCTTACAATTAAACAATGACAATACACCGCGATGATACATATCTTGGAGAAATGCAAGGAGCTGAGGGAGCTCTTGGAGAGGAAGCCTAATGAGGACTCAAAGAAAGGCAAGGAGGGCTTTCTGGAGGAAGTTACAGCTGAGACCTGCTGACAAGTAGGAGATAGCCAAAAACTGTGCCAGGCAGAGGAACAGCACGTGCGAAAGCCCAGAGCCTGGAGACAGCAAATTATTCTGAAAGATTTTAATATGGCTAGAACAGAGCATTAGGAAGGATAAAGGGGCAGGATGGTATGGGAGTGTGGGACAAGAAGCACTGTGGCTAGAAATTAGGTAAGCAGAGTACTGTGTCCTAAGAGCAATGGAAGATCCGTGGTAGCCATTATGTGTGTAACACAGTACAATAAAATTTGAGCTAACCACAGTCTAGCCTCTTGCCAGTTTTCAATGGTAGCTGTGGCTGGCGCTCCTCCATAACCCAGAGGCTCAGTGGGATGTCCAGCCCCACGACCCCTCTGCCTAGACCCTAAGGCCTCCCGGAATCAAGTCTGTCCTGCTTCCTCCCTCTCTGCACTCCTGGCCAGGCAGGGCAGGGCAGGGCAGGGCAGGGCAGATGGGCCTCAGGGTCCCAGCAGTGGACACAATGTTCTGGTTCAGTGGAAGGACCTTAAACTCTGAGGCAAGGACACAGCGGTAAAGGATGATGTGGCCGAACCCTCTGGTTCCGCGGTGAGCAGACCCCAGGTGTGTGATCGGGAGCAGTTAAATTTCATCATTACCCTTTCTCCGATGGTGTTTTTTATAGTCTTTTTTACTACTGGCACTAAAGGTTCTGGACTCATCCTGGCGGAGTGGAGGACATCACTCGTAGGGCTGACTGCTCCGTGATATAAAAAAATGACAAGTCCCGGCTTAATCTTTCTGATAACTGTGTTCCGCGCCCCCATCCATCTCCACCAAGGGGTTTGGGCGAAGCTGGAAGACAAGAGCATCCCAGCATTTAAGAATGAAAAATTAAGTGCCCTTTTAAAGCACAGTGTGAAGCTCTCTGGCTTGGTGCTGTTCTGGAAGTGGGGGCCAGTGGGGCGGGGGGGTGAGGGGGAGGGGAGTGAGAACAAGTCAAGCAGTGTCACCTCTAGGTCCTGGGGAAGACGTGGACAGTGGGTCTCACACACTGTCGTAGCATGTGAGCATATATACTTGGAAGTGTGTGCCAGCCTTGTGCCCATCTGGGTGGTCCCTTACTTGCACTGAGTGTCTGCCATGAGGGTCTGTGGCGGTTTCTGTATCTGGTGGTGCATGTCTACTATGACAGGGTGGACATAGCCCTGCATTACAGGTAGATTCGATTCTCAGCTCTGCTTCAATAACCTCTGTCGGCTTTCATAAGTCATTCCCCCTCTCTGGGCCTCAGTTTCCTCATCTATAAAATTGGTGAATTGGGACCTCACTGGCTGGACGATCCTGGGCACATCACCTCGCTGCTCTTTGCCTCTGTTTCCCCATCTGTCATGTGAGAACCTGGCTCTAGATGACCTCCGAGGCTGTTTCAGCCCTGGGATGTAAAGACCCTAGATTTGAGGGCTGACAATTCAGGCCCAGGTTTCTGGCCCAATACCCCAGCTCTGGCCCCAATCCAGCTTCCAGTGTGGCTCAGACTTTTTTCTGCTTGTGCCTAGGAGAGAAGCTATCTGTTTCTTCTCCATGCCCCAGAAATGGTCAGATACAGAGGTAGGCTTTGGGAACAGGATACAGAGGGCAAGAGCACAGGGCTTGGAGCTTCTAGACTTGGCTTTTAATTCCAGCTTTATTCACCAGTTGTGTCTGTGACCTTTCGAGCCTCAATTGCCTTACCTGTGAAATAGAAACAAAGGAAACAAGAGGCTTCTCTCATATGATCAAAAAATCTATACCTAATATATAATAAACACTCAATATTGTTATAGGTCTCCCTTTAGCAAGGACACCCCATCCTAAGTCTATATAACAATACAGACCCCAAAACAGAACTTGCCTGTCTGCCACTGCCTAATCCCATCTCCAATGCATTCCTCTCCTCCTGTGGAAGTCCAGCAGAGGGGACAAATGGCCCTCTTACAAAGAGTTGTAAGAGAGAGAGGGAGGAGAAGTTGAACTGGGAGACTCTGGCTGCCAGAGGATTGGTTTGTCCCGGAAGGGGGCAAACATTTGTTGTTAATAAGAGTGAGAGGGAAAAAAAACCTGCGAAAAGCTCGCACCTGGGCCCAGGCAGCTGCAGCCCCACACAATCCCTTTATCACCAGCAATGTGGTTTGGAGAACAAGATGACAGGCTGATAGGCCTAAGCTATCTGGGACAGACGGTGTTTATCTGAGAAGTTTCCATAGGCCAGGGTCCTCGGTGTGTCTGTTGGCTAGGCCAGAGTGGCTGGGGACTTGGGGTACCCTCCCCCAGTAAGCAGCTTCAGGATGGCAAGGTGGGTGGACAACGAGGGTCTCTTGTATGGCTGGGAAGATTTGTGTTGTAGAATGGCCAGGCCCCTGGGGTGGCTGGGGTCAACTTGTTCCAATGATTTGGCGCCAGCCCCACAGCAATGGATGTCATATGCTGGAGCCCTTGCCAAGCAGAGACAGTGATCCCATTCGCCCTGTGGGCAGGAGTATCTGTCCCATCTCACAGACACTGAGGCCTGGATAGGTTAAATCATTTGCCTAAAGGTGCTCAGCCAGAAAATGGCAGAACCAGGATTTGAACTCTGGTCTTTCTGATTCCAAAAGC
>NW_011889139.1:1824875-1840141 GCF_000151845.1 Pteropus vampyrus
CGGTGTTTATCTGAGAAGTTTCCATAGGCCAGGGTCCTCGGTGTGTCTGTTGGCTAGGCCAGAGTGGCTGGGGACTTGGGGTACCCTCCCCCAGTAAGCAGCTTCAGGATGGCAAGGTGGGTGGACAACGAGGGTCTCTTGTATGGCTGGGAAGATTTGTGTTGTAGAATGGCCAGGCCCCTGGGGTGGCTGGGGTCAACTTGTTCCAATGATTTGGCGCCAGCCCCACAGCAATGGATGTCATATGCTGGAGCCCTTGCCAAGCAGAGACAGTGATCCCATTCGCCCTGTGGGCAGGAGTATCTGTCCCATCTCACAGACACTGAGGCCTGGATAGGTTAAATCATTTGCCTAAAGGTGCTCAGCCAGAAAATGGCAGAACCAGGATTTGAACTCTGGTCTTTCTGATTCCAAAAGCACTGGCCTCTAGAAAAATCCTATGACCTGGGCAGAGTGGACTTTAACACCTGTGAAGAAGTGACATTTAACATTCTCAGAGATGGTTTGGGTCCATTCACTCTGCTGATCTCATACAAGCCTGAGGGATAGGAAGCTTAAGCTTTATCCTGGTTCCCATTTTATAGGTGAGGAAACCGAGGCTTAAAGAGATATAACCCTTTGGCCAAGGTCACCCTGTTAGGGCATAGTTAGGACTTTGAACCCAGTCCCGTGGCTCAGAGTCTGCCAGCAGCCCTGCCCTTTCTGTCCCCAAGGCTGTAACAAGGAGGGCTTTCCTCTCCTCCGATCCCCTGAGGCAATTACCATCTGCACCACTCACCCGGCCCTTAATCATTTACTGCCCTTGCAAACAGCCTTGATCAAAAGCAATAAAATTTTGATTTGAACAGATCAGACCTTGTGTTGCTGCCATTTCTGTACATGGCCCACATCCCCTGCTGACTGGAAGGCCCGGAGGGCTGTATATTACTGTGTCTTCCCTACACTGCCGACATGCTGAGGATGTTTGGTGAGTGAATGTTCAAACTTGGACATGATGCTTAGAACACTGGGCAGGAAGGAACCACAGGTGACAAGAACTGCAGCAGGAGTAGGCACCTCACACTCTTTAGGACCAACGCTGAACCCAGTGTCTGTTCCATCCCGACCAGTCAACCCTGCTCATGCCCTGGTGTCCCTCCCATATTTGGTGACCGGCACCATAGCCATGACTTGGCTAAGCAGACTCCTGACTTTCCCTCTTGGCCCCTCGATTCTCTCACCCCACCAGCCAATCACTGCCAGGTCCTGTCATTTCTGCATATTTCTTTTAGATCAGGCCCCCAGGGCTGCCATCCTGGACTACTGAAGCAGCCTCCTAACTGGTCTCCCTGCCTCCAGTCTGCTCTCTAGCTGCAATCAGTGTTCTTCAAATGCAAACTTGAGCTTGTCCTTCCCTCCTCTGCTTAAATCCTCCAAGGGCCTCCAAGGCCTTCAGAATGAAGCCCAAATGTCTTAACTTCCCTACGATCTGGCTCTGGCCCACCACTCCAGCTTTACCTCCTGCCATTTCTGGCTACACTGAACTCTAGGTCCCGCAGAATGTCCCCCTCGCCGTGCCCTGGGCCTTTGCACATACCGGTCTCTGTCAGAAACACTCCTCCCTGCCCTCTTCCTTTCATGGCTAGCTCCTCCTCATTCTCCAGGTCTGTTTGGTGTTGCTTCCTCCAGGAAGCCTCCCCTGACCCCTACCAAATTAGGCGCCCACTTCTCCACGTAAGTTTTTGCACACACCTATTAAAGCCCTTCAACATGGACTGGGAACTACCTGTGAACTTGCCTTTTGTCTGTCTCTTCCATTAGACTCTAAGCTCCGTGATGGCCAAGTCTGTGTTCCTGGTTACTCAGGTCACTTCTCAGTGAATGTTTGTGAGGGAACAAGTGCTTGACGACATCCCCTCTCCTCTTGGATTCCTTCACCTCCTGAAAGGGACTTGGGCAGAGAGCTCTAGGGCGTAGGGAACTGAGGGCATAGAGACCACCCGGGTGGCCTTTTTTTCTTTACTTCGTCATTTGTCTTTAAATGTTTTGTGATATTTTTGATATACAGTGTAAATCTTTATTTTAAAAATGAAATATATCGTTTGTACAAAAGAACATGTAAATATACGGACTGTTTGAAGAATAAAACAAGCAACCCTGTACAAACATCCCAGTTTAAGAATAGTATATTTCCAAAACTTTGAAAGTTTGTGTGAACTCCTATCATATTACATTTCTCCTTCTTGCCAGAGATAACCAATTAATTTTGTTCTTATTTTCTTTGTAGTTTTATCACATATTGATAATTCCTAAACAATATATTATTTAATATTATATATTTTTTGAACTATATATGTAGAATCATACTTTATGAATTCTTCTGTGACTTCCTTTCTTTTTTTAAACTAAATATTATCTATTGAGACGCACCCAAGTTGACACATTCTTTTTATGCATGTATGGTTTCTACTATATAGCTCTATCACAATTTATGTATTTGTTCTTCTGTTGTTTCCACTTTTCTGCTATTATAATCTGGATTATTCATAATATTATCTTCCTGGTACCCGTCCTATCCTGTGCATTCCTACCATCCTCCTGCTGCCACACTGCAGCCCACTACCCAAAGATGGGGAGTGGGGAACGTGGCTCCGATAGGGGCTGCCTCTACAGAACCCCTAAAGTCACCCATGAGTAAGGTTGTCTGAGTCCCAGTGGCCTCCTGGAGGAGACTTGGGACTCTGGATCTGGCTGAGTGTTCATCAGATCTCCCTTCTCCCTCCCAATGCACACCACCCCCAGCTCAAGAGCTGACGAACAGCCTTCTCCGGAAACTTGCTGGGGCCCAGGCCTTCCCTCTCCTCCCCAACTGCACAGCCCTGGCAGAGGGCGTGGGACCGACCATCCTAGTGTGCATATCCAGCTGTTGTTTGCCACAGCTGGCTGCATCGGGCTTTGAGAGGGCAGGCTGTGCCCTCCTCCTCCCCCCACTACATTTAATGCCTGAGACTGGATGAGGGTGAAAAGAACCTGGAGACATTCCTAGCCAGAACAGCACACATTTGCTCAGTACTAGGCTCAGACCGATGGTGTCACCTCCTCCCTTCCTTCCTGAATTCCTAAGGCCTGGCTCTCCTGGCTGCCTTCACTCAGGACTGCGAGAGGTGTACCATCCCCACTTCTGGGGCCTCTGTTTGCTCTTCTGTACAATGGGATGTAGGCTGCTTTGAGAAGGTCCTTACCTTATGGGCAAGGGCCTTGACAGGCCAGGGAGGGTATTTTCACTCCACTGAGCAGCCCCAGGGAATCAGCAGAAAATCTCCTGGTGGGAGTTGGGACTGGAGACCTGCTTGGAGGAGGTTTTGCCTGAACTGAGTAGGGGAGTGGCCAGAGGTCTGGAGGCTGCAGGGAGAGGGCTGTTGGAAAAGTCTAGAGGGGACGGAAGTGCAGAGCAGCCAGCCCAAGGCTGCAGTGTAGAGGAACCCCTCCCCAGTTCAGAGCTAGGGTGGAGCTGCCTACAGCACTGCAAATGGCACCATCCTCCGTGACCCAGCAGGGCTGAGGGCCTCAGAGGCTGGGCTGGGCGTGTTGTCCAGCAACCAGTCCACGCTGGCAGTGCAGAGGCCACTCACCTAGCCAACAAGCCAAAAAGCATTTATTGCATGCCCATCCTGTGCCAGGGAAGGGGCAAGGCTCTGCCCCTGGCCACCAGAGTCCAGCATAACAACAGAAACTGCCCTGAGAACGAGTAACTGAGAGGCCCAGAAAGATGGAATGCCCGTGTGCCATGTCGTTTGCTGTACTTCACAGGCAAGCATTAACTCATTTTTACCCTCACAACACCCCTGTGAGGTAGGGGCTTTGTCATCATCTCCACTTCATAGATAAGGAAAGTGAGGCACAGAGAGGTGAAATTACTTGCCCAAGAGCACACGGTTGAACTCCCAGGGGAGAGCCTGCATTGAAACGTGGCCATCTGGCTCCAGGGCACTCTCCCAAACCCGTGCCACCCTGCTTCTTCCCGGAGGAGTCTGGGGAAAGACCTCTCAGGGCAGCTGTCTCCTCAAGAAAGTAGCTTCTCCACATTCTACAGAGGAGGGAAGCAGAGCTCAGAGTGGTCAGGCCCTCCAGAATTCAATCTCAGGTAGAGCAGACTTAAGGCCATATGGAAATACTACACTGCCTCCAGCAACGTGAGGCACACCCTAGCATTCATGACCTAGAGGTCAGGGTGAAAGGGGTCTTCAGGAGGCATGCGTTTTCTCTGGACAAAGGTTCCTGAGCCAGGTGGGCCACGGTTAGGTGTGTGTGCATGTATTAATGTGTACGTGCATCACGTCTTATGGCATAAGACAGCCAGCATCCAGGAGCCCCGTTTGAGAGGGATACAGGATTAGATAGACAGCATCAGACCACAGTGGCTGAGAATGCTGCCAGACTGCCACTTACGTGGTCATGAGATCTTGGGCAAGTGGTTTTACCTCTCTGACCCTCAGTTTTGTCACCTGAAAAATGGAGAAAAATAGCACCTCCCAGACAAGGCACAAAGGAAGGATCCAATACTATTAACTTCACAACAATTCTCTAAAGTACCTTCTACTGCTGGCTCATTTTCAGATGGAAAACAAGGCACAGAGAGGTTAAGTCACTTGCCCAAAGTCACACAGCTAGAAAGTGGTAGAGTTAGGATTTGAATTCGGGCTGTCTGACCCTTGAGTCCACGGTCTCAACTTCTGCCCTGTTGTGAAATGATAGCAACAATAACACAGGCATTGAGGATTTACTGTGTTCCAGGCATTGGGCTAACCATTTCACCTGGATAATCAGATTAAATCATCTAGTGCAACCTCTTCTTTTCCAAATGAGGAACAGAGATGAGAAAGGATGGGCCTGGAGACTCCCAACTCTCCCCCCATACTCTTCTGCCACCACACAGGGAAATCCTGAAGCCCAGCTTTGTTGTGAGGAAGGGGCTGCCCCGACCTTGCCCCCAGGCATCCTGTGCTAGAGACAGACGCAAGCCCATCTGTCTTAAGACCTGGGTGCCCAGCTCTTGTAGTCTGGCCTAACCCTCCCCACCCCACCCCCTTACCCCAGCCTCTGCTGGTGCCATCTGGCAGGTGGCAAGGTGCCCACCCCTAGGGTGTGGGTGCCAGGGGCCAAGAGGGGAGCAGCTGGGAGGCTGGGCTGACCCCGCAAGCAGGCCAGCCCTGGGGGTCTGCCTGGGGAGCTGTGCCTCCCAACCCCTGAGCAACAGTAAGGGTCTTCCACTACCCTGCTAGCCACGCCAGCTGGCCTCAAAGCACCAGGAACCAACACAAGTTTTTTTACCCTTGGGAATTCTCTTCTCTAGGGACTCACCCTTACCTTAAAATTCACTCCAGTGAAGAAACATGGAATATAAAGGCTTCCCAAACATCCTTGGAGCACTTGGATCACCATCCTGATGTGGTCTGTCAAGTAACAACAGCTCACAGTTCTGTGGCTCTTAGCATGTGCTGGGCTCTGTTCTCATCCCTTTACATCGAGTTAACTTGTTTAATCTTCACACAACTCTATAAGGTAGTTGCGATTATTATTCCTGCTTCACAGATGGAGAAACCACGCTACAAAGTGGTTAAGTAACTTGCTCAAAGTCACACTGCTAGGAGTTCGCAGAGCTGGGATTAGAACCCAATCTAAATTCTAATGTTAATCTAAATTAACATTGATCCTGTGCTTCCTTACAAACCAGGCATTGTTTGAGTTTATGTGGATTAGCTCATTTAATCCTCACAATGCTGTTATCATTCCCATTTTACAGATGAAACCAGGGCACAGAGAGGTTCTGTATCTTGCCTAAGGTCACACAGCTAAGAAGAGGAACTGGTGGGATTTGAACCCAGCCAGCCTGGCTGATCACAAGGATCCTGAGGTTCATGAATGAAAAGTCTTGATAAAGTGCTCTAAGAATAAATGGAGGTGGGCTCATTCTTGCACTGTCCAATCTAGCAGCCTCCTGCCTCCCCTCTCCCCTTCTCCCCACTGTCCCATTCTCACTGGTCACAGCCAGGGAAACAAAGTGCAGGGAGGAGACAGCATCTGTGAGTCGGGCAGGCAGGCGGGCGCAGGCAGAGGCTGCACATGCTCAAGACGTCTCTTCTGTGGCCAATTAAACAAATTGCAGCAAAACAGCATTTTATTAGTATTTGCCCATAGCAGTCTGGGGCTGCAATAAATTTCCTCCTGGCTGCAGTACTGGAGAGGCAAGCGGAGGGTGTGTGTGTATGGGGGGAGAGATCTGTGCCACTGACGGAAGGTGTGGGAAGCAGGGTGTGGGAGCGAGAGCTGGCATGTTAAGCAGTGGATGGCGGAGGAGAAACATCAGGAATGGCCCTGGGGGCTGTTGGGTATCAGAGTGGCTGTCTTCCCAAACAACCGCTCCGCTTCATCATAAACACAGTGAGTTATGAGGTGGTGTTGTGCGCTGCACACCAGTAGTAGTGCCAGTGAAGCTGCCTGCCTGGGTTGGGGTGGGGGTGGGCATGGAAGCCCCGTGTCTGGCTGTGGGACCCACCCAACTGCATGGCACTGCCCTGGGTCCAGCCCTCACCATGGACACCTGGGTTGCTAAAATGGTCTCCTCACTGGTCTCTCTTCCTCCAAGCTTCATTCATTCATTCATCCATCCATTCATTCATTTTAGAATTAGTTATTAAATGCCTGCTATTTGCCAGGTCCTAGAGTGGTCTGTAAAGGATGTCATTCTTTTGCTTAAAAAATCTTTCTTACTTCCCTGCTGCTTTCATGATCAATTCCAAGCTCCTGGGCTTGGCATCTAAGATGCTTCAGAAGCAGGCTTCTGCTTCCCTTTGCAGCCTCTTCTGTGGCCACCCCTCTCTGCCTTTCTAAAAATATTATTAATAATAGCAGCTCACATTTATTGAATGTAAATTGCCAGTGCTATGTGTAAAATCTTTACATGTATTAACTCATGGAGTCCTCATCACAACCCTCAGTCAGCACAGGCTAAATTATGCTGCATTATCAAACAACTCGAGTCTTAGTGAGTTAAACAAGCAAAGTTTACATCTTTCTAAAGTACATGTCCCATATGCATAGTCAGAGACTCTGCTCATCAGAGAGACTTAAGGTCCCAGACTGATCACAAAGCCACATCTCAGACGTTGCTGGGCTCTGCACTGCACCAGAAAGGAAAAAGAGAGGTCTGGAGGTCCTCCCACTGACCGTTAAACATCCAAGCCTGGAAATGACTTATGCTCACAAACTCGTTGGCCTGAACCAGTCACATGAGCCCAGCTAACCACAATGAGGCCAGAAAATGCACCTCTCCCTGTGCCAAAAGTGTTTGGCAAACAGCATTAATGACTACCACAACTATTACTAGCACCTATCAACAGATAAGGCTAGAGAGGCTCAGAGAGGTTGCAAACTGCCCAAAGTTACACAGCTAGAAAGCAGAGTGGACTTCACACACAAACATTCCGGTTCTTTCCACTCCTACACAGTGGTCTCACAGTTTCTCACATCCAGCCCTCCTCATCCCCGCATGCTTTGCTCAGGCTTTACCTCTGCAGAAAATGCCCTTCCACTACCTCTTTGCTGGGAAAACTCCCACTCAATCATAAACATCCTGCTTGATACCCCTCTTCTCTCTAGTTCCATGCAGAGGGAACTGTTTCCATCTGAGCCTGCACAGCACCTGCAGACACCAAAACCACACCATCTTGAGCAATTTTTGTGCCCGGCTGAGCTCCATGCAGGCAGGACCTGCTTTATTGTCTTTGCATCCTTGGTGCCTCATGCTGGCCTTGAACCAGCATGGGGCTGCCCAGCAGGGGTAGGAGGCGGTAAGCATTTGAGGTCTAGCTGGGCACATGTAGTGAGAGGTCACTGCGCTCTCATTCTGGAAGTCTCTGGGCGTAAGCCCTCCCTTTCTTGAGACCCCAGACTAAGGAGCCCAATGAGACATGAGATTGGAGGAACAGAGAAAAGGTGGAGCTCTGGAGGCGGTCTGGGGAGGAAGCAGCAGCTTTCCCCCCACCTCAAAGCCTTACAGAGTGGACGCAAGTGTTGGATCTTGGGACCTCCTGGCTTTGGGCCTAGCTGTCAGGCTGTTCCAGTTGAGAACTCAGTCACAAAGGTTTTATTGTTGTTGTTTTACACCTAAACTATGTTCCCTCCGCTTTCCACCTAACTCCAGGCCCATAGGGCTAACTGAGATCAAACCAGTCCTTCCTCTCTCTCCCCATAAGCATCACTGGATTTCAGGAGCTGGATGCCAAGGGACCCCCTGGCGAACCCTTCTCCATGGCTGGGGCAGCTTCCATTCATGGATCAGCAGAGAGTGGGAGGCAGCTTCGAGAGGCTCCATCCAGGGCCCCCTCCCACACTCACTATCCACCACGACCACCAGGGCTCTCCCATGCTCTGCAAAAAGCCGGCCTCCTAGCCTCTCTCTCCTCCCTGCCTTCCCTGCCTCCACTCAGCTTGCTAGACTTGATTCACTGGAGAATGGGGCTCTTTTCTCACTGACTCAGGAAATATCCAGGAAATGTCCTGACTCCAGGAAATGTCCTGACTCTAACAACCGAGAGGCCATGTTTCCTTCATTTGAGTGTCCTTCCCTCTCCACTGCTGAGCAGCCCCCCGCCATGCTGTCACACAGTAGAGATTCAATGAGTATTTGCCAAGTGCATGAATGAAGAAAAAAAATTTTATTCAAAATCGACAACATATCGCTTTCCATCCCATGGTACAGAAACAGAGCTTGAGAGTCCCCATCTTTGTCTCGTCATGAAAAGGATCATTATTTTGCTGATATTGAGTTATTCCACTCCATATCTTAATTTTTGAACCCCTAATGGTATCTAAATCCTGCTGGCCCCCTAACGGCCCTCCTGCTCTCAACAGGATTATACTGAAGCCCGAGGAAATCTGCCCTCAGTTGGTCAGTCAACATTTACTGAGCACCTATGTGTGTGCAGGGCACGGTACTGGAAGGTCCAGAGACCAGGAGGCCCGGTCACTGCCCTGGCTACTTGCAAGCTGGTAGCAGCTCTGAGCCAGGTGGGCTCCAGCAGGGGTGGGTACAAAGCACACCACAGAGACGGAGCAGAGGGGATGGGAAGGCAGGCTGAAGGCATTTCTTTTTTTCTCTCTATATAGTCTTATATTTAAATGTTTTCTAAAGAACACATTTTGCTCTTGTAATTTTTCAAATAATATCGAAATTTTTACCCAGCAGGCATGGTGCCCTTTTGCAAGAGACTTGAGAGAAGGTGGAGTAGAGGCCTGCCCCCTCTCCCAGACCCAGCTTCAGTAGTCTTGGGGGCATGTGACTCTTAGGCAGTAACACAGGGAGTCCAGGTTCAAGGCCTTGGATGACTTGGGGTGATGGCTGAGATAATGAGCCAGGGCCACTGAGTGGGGAGAGCAGGGCTGGGATTCGTTCTGGGCTGGCTCAGTCACAGGGGGTGAGGGGACCCCCGGGAGGGTTTGAGTCAGTGAGAAAAGAGCCCACCTATTCTCCAGTGAATCAAGTCTAGCATATCTCAGCATTGACAAATGGCCTGGGTGTGGGGCAGGGTGGAAGTGTCAGCAGAGCAAGGCTGAGGGATGGCAGGAGGACTGGGTGAGACCCAGGTAACTGCCTGGAAGGAAGAGGGGATATAGAAAGCTGTAAGATTATGTGTGTGGCTCATTATGTTACAAAGCACTTTCACATTCCTAAGGACTTGTCACCAACAGCCCAATGAGACGTTATCCCCATTTCACAGATGAGAATCCTGAGGCTCAGAGAGGTGAAGTCATTTGCCAGAGATCACACTAGCGATGAGATGACTCTTAACACAAAGTCTTCTGATTACAATGGGTCTTTTTCTATAATGCCGTTTGTCTCAAGAGTTCTGGATCATAAAGGGGACAAAGAAAACAGCTCCAGACAGCTTCTAAGCCCCCTCCTCCAAACAGCTGTGGTGGGAGAGCAGAGAGAAAACAAGGGCCCCCATCACCTCGATAGTCCCACTACAGAACCCACTGCCCCCAGCTCTCCTCCAGGACACACTGACTCACAGCTCTGAGTGCAATGGCACTTTGGGACCTACATGATGCTCTCTTGGGCTTCTTGTCAGCTTTAAAATGTACAGTCCCGAGAGAGGGATGGCTGGTAAGACTGTCCAAGTCGAAGAAACTGAAACTCAGAGAGGTGAAGCAACTGGCCCAAGGTC
Organism: Pteropus vampyrus; assembly: GCF_000151845.1. Classification (NCBI taxonomy): domain Eukaryota; kingdom Metazoa; phylum Chordata; class Mammalia; order Chiroptera; family Pteropodidae; genus Pteropus; species Pteropus vampyrus. Next base: position 1,835,084 of record NW_011889139.1, read on the forward strand.
ACACAGCAAGTAAAGGTCTGAGCCAGGACTGGAACTAAGTGTGTAAACTCAGAAGCTCTTGCTCTTCTGAGTTTTATGTCATATCTATCTTCCCACTCCTTTTCTCATCTCTCTTCTAGGGGCTGGAGCTGGCAGTTTCTAAGCATCGGACTTTGCTACTCTCCTCCCAAGGTAGCTGGGCCTTTATAGAGAATTCCCAACCTTTTCCCCAGAGAGAACCTCTAGAAGTCTGGCACGGGCTCCAAGTGGCAAGGCTCTGGCTAGGAGTATGGGCCAGGAGTGGCAGGTTCCTTTAAAGACCCAGCTGGGTGAGTCACCCCACTGGAGCTCCCAATGGAACCTCCCTTCCCATTTAAATAACCAGTGGGCTCTTGGGCCCATTACTGGACATATTTCCCTGCTGGGCGTGCCATGCTGAGGAGGTAACAAGGCAGGCACTGGGCGGGGGTGACTGACAGTAGCAGGCCCCAGCGGCGGACAATGAAGATAACCTCTCTTGACAGATGAAGATGCAGCGCAGGCAAAAGCTACATCCTATTTGGCTTTTAATTTGGAGGCCCCGAGAGTGAATTCTGAAGCTCCCGCTTTCATCCACACGTGCAAAGTGGATCTGACTTTCAGGAAATGACCTGAAGTGAAACCACATTACTTATCAGCGGTGTCTCTGGGATTCACAGCCTTCACACTCCTGAAGGGGTCAAGGCTTCCGCTTGTGTCCCTTCACACAGACCTCTATCTTATGGAGGGGCAGTTAGCCTGGCCCAGGTCCTTGGTAACTCAGGGGTGTATGGGTAGAGAGTGGTGTTCGGCTCTAAGCTCGGAATCTGGGAACGACTATAACCCATGATTTCATTGAAGTCAGGAATCTGCAAATCCAGCCAGCCCACCCTCGTTTTTATATGGCCATGAGCTAAGAAGGACTTCTGAAAAAATCAGAAGAAATGTTGTGACATGAAAATGATATGAAATTCAAATTTCAGCATTCATAAATAAAACGTTATTGGAACACAGCCATGCCCACATATTTATATATTGTCCATGGCTGCTTTTGAGCTATCACAGCAGAGTAGTTGAGACAGAGACAGTAGGGCCCACATACCTTAAAATATTTGCTATCTGGCCCTTTATAGAAAGAATTTGCCAACTCCTAATCTAAACTTTCATTTCCCCCCAAGTGAAAACATGTAAAAGTTGTTGCTGGTGGTGATAGTGGGGAACAGAAGAGAAGTCCCCCGCTCCCTCAACAAGCAAGATGAAGGAACATCTGCCAACTCTCCCCACATCCCCACATCAGAGAGGGGAAATGTGACCATCAGGCATTTGGTGCAGTCATCATATTCTTGGAGCACTCACTCTAATCGGGAGCACATACTCGATAGGGGGTGGAGATAGGAAGATGACTAAGGCCTGCTTCCAGCATTCCCTCCTTTAGCACTGGGTATTGGTGGCCCACATCCTGTAGGATTAAGGCCCAAGGGACAATGGTGAGTGCCCCTTGCCCCCATACCCAGGGTGTTCACAGTCTGGGGCAGGAGGTCTAGACAGATAGGTAAACAAAACCACCAAGTAGTAGGTGTGACTTGTAGAGATATGCCCCAGGGGGCAGAAGAGACAGAGGGGGTTGGGGGCCTAACCCAGCCAGGGTCCTGAGGGAAAGCTTCCTGGACAAGTAGAGCTTAACCCCACCTGCACTTGAGAATCACCAAGAGGGCTCCGACAACCACACCAATACCCGAGCCCCACAGAGATTCTGGTTCCATCTGTCTCAGGTGGGGCCTGGACCTAGGTTTTCAAGTCTCCTAGGTGATCTGGATGTTCAGGAATTGAATGAGTAGGAATTGGCTGGATAAAGTGGGCAGAAGGTGGTCCAGGCAGGGCAGAGGACAGACAGAGACAAAGGCACAGATTCCTTGCATGGATGTGTGAGTTGCCCCAGCCCGCAGGCCACTGGGACCCTCCCCACAGCATGTCCCCCACCCACCTCGGGTCCTCAGGAGCCCTTCTCCCCAGAGGAAGTACTCCCCCCATCCTGACAACTCCCTTATCTCTTCAAGAAAAGTGCTGATCCAATCAGACTCATTCACAAACTGAGCCAGTTCCCTGGGCTCAAGATAAAGAATGTCCCTTGGTGTGAAGCTAAGGGAGGAAATGATAATCTACACATCATTAGGTCAGAGACACGCCGCCCCCACCCCCGATCCTAACTCCAGCCTCCCATTCCCTCACACCCAAAACATGCTGTGATTTAATCCCAGGGCAGAGAGCTCTTCAGGCCCAGGTGGAAAGACTCTTTGAGTCTCCATTTCTCCTTCTCTCTGACCCCTTGGAATTCTCTCAGGAATGGAGCCTGAAGAAGAGGGTGTGTGTGTGTGTGTGTTGGGGTGGGGGGCCGCTAGTCCAGGCCTCCTTCTTCTGGCTCCTCCAGCCTCTGGGTCCTCCAGGCATGGCCTCATAGGCCCTATCTTTGATCACTCAGGTAATGGCCTGGACCGCTCTCAGCGGAGGCTGAGAATAGAGTTAGCACCCACGCTCTGGGAGTCCTGACAGCCCGTTTAACAAGGTGTCCAACATCCCATTTCCTCTGCACTTCCTCTCGCCTTAATCCTTTTATGTGAAACTCACTCAGGAGCAAGCCCTGTGAAATTGAGGCCTCTCTGAACATGGCCTGGCCTGCTCCCTGCTCCTCCCTGAGCACAGCCCCTCCCACCCCAGGCTCCTGGGAAAAGCAGGGCTGCACATGGGGAGGGAACCTCGGTGCCCCCCTGCCCCCAGTATCACCACCAACTCTGGAGGGTGGGGTGCAGATCAGGCACCTCAGAGATGGCTTAGAGTTGCTGGCCCAGAAGTGGGGATTCTGGAACTGCAGCTCAGGCTAGACACGCAGGCCACCGTTTGATCACCCTCCCTTCTCCCTCCTCCCCAGGTCACAGCCCCTCCTGGGTTGGGGGCCCTCAGGCCCAGAGTCAGAATTGGAAGAAGGAAGAAGGAAGCTCCTGATGGCTCCGAGGAAACCCCTGACCCCATGCTTCATCCCTTCCAAGAAAAACAAATCATTAACATTTTAGCATTAACCCCTGGGGACACCAGAGTCCTCTGGGCCATCAGCCAGGGCACAGATAAGAGCCAGGTTATCTTGGAATATAAAATATTACTACTCAGGGAGAGGTAAGTGGAAAAAGGCAGGCAGCCCAATCTTCCACCTTCTCTGGCTTGGTTTCCTTCTGGCCTTCAAGCCAGCTGCACTTTGTGCCATGGATTCTGCCTGGATTCCACTCATGTACCACATGACACTGGGCAAATGCTGCAGTTTCCCCTGTGGAAGATGGGACAAGACTCGTTCTCCACTAGTACGGGGGAGCACCTGGCTTACTGTAAACACTCCATCTATGCTGGTGGTCTCAATGGCTTCTCATTCCTCCCCTCCCTGTGACAAAGACTCTTTGCTTGACCAAACTTTGGTCAGGCTCCTGAGCCTTCTCCTATGCCCATCCTTGTAAAATCCAGTTTTAGCAAGAACCCTAAGTCATTTTGGCAAAAACCCCTCACTCTCAAACCCTGCTCAGGTTCTTCACCCTCCACTACCCCCAGGTGATGTCTAACCACTCTGGCCTATCTTCAGTGACAATCCTTTTGGGTTGGTTTGGCCAGAACCTCCTTATCTCTAATGTTTCCTCTTAGTAATTTTCCACCCACTGACCGCCCACCTTGCTCCTTAGCTATCAAGTCCCACTTGCTCATGCTATATTTGTAGCTGAGCCCTAAATCCCTGTAAAATCCCATTGCAGTGGGCCCTATACTTATTGTGATGGTCTTGAATCAAGTTTCTAAGCCATCTTTACCAAGTCTCATGAATATTTTTTCATTAACTCCTTCCTGCCATCTACCATCTCCAAGGCCTGCTGATGGGGTTGCAGGGTGGGGGTGGGGGTGGGGGTGGGGGTGGTCAGGACCAGGTCCCTTCTTCTTTTGCTCCTTGAACACAGGACACAGGACAGGTAAGAGCCACATCTGGACAGTGGCCATGATGGGAAATGTAGCTTTGGCTTGGGGAGGTGTGCGGCAGAAGCAAGGGCCCCCATGGCCCACATGCTGTCCCCACCCCTTCTCCTCCCTGGGACTCAAGGCCTTGCACACAGCCTAGCCCAGAGTGTGTCTTTCTCAGGAGGGGCCTGTCTCCCTCTGCCCTAACCTCACGGCCTCACGTACAGCTTGGAAGAGGGTTTGTAGCTATGCGCTTGGCTCGCTGATGATATCTAGTTTTGATATGTCCTGGTAGATTGTGCTGAATTACACACTAGGCAGGCCAAGCACATGCTGAGAGCACCAGCAAAACGGGGCCACCTGAATACAGTTTTGGAAAGGATTTAATATCCCAAAGCAAGCATATAAGTAACATGGGGGAATCAGAAATTTGTTGGCCTTCCTTACATGAATTTATCACTGAGTTGTTGGGTTTTTAAATTATATTTGGGGGCGTGGTTGCATAGTGTAGTGGTTAGCACATCTGCTTTACACGCAGAAGGTCCTGAGTTTGTACCTCAGTGGAGCCACAGTCCATGGTCTACAGCCATGCCACCTTGAACGAGCCTGATGTCTAATCTCGGAAGCTAAGCAGGATCGCGCTTGGTTAGTACTTGGATGGGAGACCACCTAGGAAGACCAGATGGTATAGGCATAAATAATACTAAATAACAAAATAAAATAAATTATATTTGGGGAGGAGCATCTAAAGGTTTTAATGTGGCCCTGACACTCAACCATCGGAGATGGTGCTGAGGCACAGACCTCTCCTTTGCCCCTTCCCTGGACAAGGGTATCAGCCAGCACAGGATTGTGGAACTTGGGGCAGGGCACCTCCCTCTTGGGACCTCATTTAACAAAGGAAAGTAAAGGTCCACCAGCTCTAAGGCATCTCCTCTCTGGGACCAACCACTTCAGTCTTAAGGGTCATGGCATCTGATCCTATCAATTTATAGAGGGGGAAACAGAGGTCCAGAGAGCTTCCCTGATCCGGCCAAAGAAGACATGGAGCGTGGACAGGAGGCTCTGCCACTCTTG
>NW_011889139.1:1840931-1842714 GCF_000151845.1 Pteropus vampyrus
GGTTTTTAAATTATATTTGGGGGCGTGGTTGCATAGTGTAGTGGTTAGCACATCTGCTTTACACGCAGAAGGTCCTGAGTTTGTACCTCAGTGGAACCACAGTCCATGGTCTACAGCCATGCCACCTTGAACAAGCCCGATGTCTAATCTCGGAAGCTAAGCAGGATCGGGCCTGGTTAGTACTTGGATGGGAGACCACCTAGGAAGACCAGATGCTATAGGCATAAATAATACTAAATAACAAAATAAAATAAATTATATTTGGGGAGGAGCATCTAAAGGTTTTAATGCGGCCCTGACACTCAACCATCGGAGATGGTGCTGAGGCACAGACCTCTCCTTTGCCCCTTCCCTGGACAAGGGTATCAGCCAGCACAGGATTGTAGAACTCGGGGCAGGGCACCTCCCTCTTGGGACCTCATTTAACAAAGGAAGGTAAAGGTCCACCAGCTCTAAGGCATCTCCTCTCTGGGACCTACCTCTTCAGTCTTAAGGGTCATGGCATCTGATCTTATCAATTTATAGAGGGGGAAACAGAGGTCCAGAGAGCTTCCCTGATCCGGCCAAAGAAGACATGGAGCGTGGACAGGAGGCTCTGCCACTCTTGGTCCCATGGATCCCTTGAGGTTCTGAGGAGGGCCTGGCCCATTGTCAGTGAGCAGTGAGGCAGGGCAGAGAAAGATGGCAAGGGAGTCCCAGGAACTTAAAAAAGCACAGACAGAGACAGACGCAGGGCCAAAAAAGAGGAGGGAGACAGAGGGAACAGGGAAACGAGGGTAAGACAGAGGGAAACAGAGAGAGGGGAAGATGGAGCGGCCTCCGAGGAATCCTGATCTTTAAGGCTGACTGATAAAAAGCTTGTTCCAAAGACAAATTCTTTCAAACCAACAGCTCCAATGAGACTTTCCGTCATTCTCCCTATCACCGCCTGGCCCCTTCTCTCCAGGAAGAAGATGAAAGAACATCTTCATCTCCTTCTCTGCCTCCTGTCCTCCCTCCTCCCTTCCTCCCTGCTCTTTCTCCTCTCTCAGCACTTGCCATACATAATCAAACCTCCTTGGAACCTTCCTGGGAGGCTCTCCCTGCCGCCTGCCTTTCTGTACCCACCTTGCCCCTGCTGTCCTCCCTCCCCATTTCCCACCCTTCCCCCTAATTTCCTGTTTCTCTGGATCAAGTACCCAATCTCTAGCACCTGATTCTCTTTCCTTCTCCTTCCCTCTCTGGTCTCACCCCCACCCCACTGTCATTACTTCTGACATCGCCCCTGCCACCCATGATGGCTCATGAGCAAAGGCCATAGACTTTCTCTCCTGGATTTCTGAAGCAATCATATCAGCCGAAGCTTCTTGTCTGGGGAACTAGAAGCCAGAAGGGCCCCTCTTCTCAACTCCTCCCCAATCCCTGCTGTCCTGGCCCCTCAGAGGATCTGGGAATCAGGTGTGGTCTTGGCCAACTAAGCACCTAAGTAAACCAGTTCTCCTTTCAGGGTAAGGTGTGGACATTCTCTCCCTACTCTGCTTCCTCCTTTATAGCTACGGCTGTGGCCAGGTGCCTTCTCTCTCACTCCCTCCAACCTCCCCTTGCCCTCTGCAATTAGATCTTCTTACTGCCTACATTTGGAGAACACTTCCCAGGTGGGCCCCATCCCACTTCCTGATCCAAGGTCCAGAAAAGAATTCCATCTCTTTTTGTTCCCATTCAGGGTTTCTCTTCTGTCAAAAGCTCTACTCCCTTCAGAGTCTCTCTCTCTTTCTCTGGAACAACCCCTACTTCTTCTTTAAGG